>NC_051450.1:17002083-17030540 GCF_001649575.2 Kryptolebias marmoratus
CCACAAGAGTTCCTCCTAGATAATTCGAACAGTCAGGAAAGTAAATTACGTGGAAAGTAAGAGGCAGGATGTAAGGTGAAGAGCCGGAAACAAAGTTCAAGTATTGGCAGATGGCAGAGGAAGTGTGGAAAATTTTAAGTTTCCACAGACATAAAAATTAAAAATCAGCAATGAGCTCAACTAGAAGCACTCAGATAATATACCTCTGTCAAGGTCACTACAAAATTGTAACATCCGGATCACAATCAATATCACCACCAAAATTTAATCAGTCATTTTTTTTGTTACAATCCCAACATTTCCTGAAAATTTCATCAAAACAGGTTCATTAGTTGTTATCTTCCAAACAGACAGACAGATGGATAGACGGATAGTACGGAGAACAAAACCTTCTTGGTGGAGGTGATAATTCATGCTGTCATCGATATTTCGACACAACGAAGGCACCCGAAGTAGAAATAATGTGTATATAATCACTGCGTCTTGTTTAGATAAGAAAATTAGAGGGGATAGAGCAAATCTAACTGACAGCCCAACACATCCAGCTTTCTTTGCTCAGTTGCTAAACCACGTGAAGTTTTCTGTCGTACTGTGCGTTGACCTGCCAGATCTTTATCTGCAATAATAATATTAATAATGTGCAGATTCAAACTGCATACTTGTGCTTTACATTGGAACAAAGCATTTCACCACAAAATGGTCCCAATAACTGAAGAGGAACTCTTGCACTAATTACCAATAATAATCAGTCAATGGCTTCAACAGAACAAGAGGTGGAATGCTGCAAATTCTAGGTCACACACTTTTTGGTGCGGTCGGTAAAATAGGAAGATATGATGACGACTTTAATGAGTTAAGTACAGTAATGACCCTTCATCTTGGTTAGCGCAGACGGACAGGAAGTCTTTATCAGGCGTTCTGAGTGCATGAAACAGAACATCAAAGCTGCTCCAACTTTTAAATTAGCATTCTGGCCACCCACAGGGGCTTTTGTTCCACGTTACCTCCAGGCATTACTGCATAAGCCTCTTAAAGACATGACAAGTCACAAGAGGTATTAAGAGCTTGATCAGCATCTCAGAGCTGGCCTTGTACTCCTTCACTTAAAACTTCAACTCCAGTAAAGTCCACGGCATACAGCTGACACAGTCCTATGTAGGTAAACCAAAAGGACAAGTAAAAATCATGTTCTTAATGTTGTCTACATCTTCCTTGGGTGCGATAGGAACTATATGTTCAACCAAAATCTCTCAGTGTACATCGGTTCAGCCTAAATCTTTGTCACGGCGCATGAGAACTCTGAACAGCGCGCCTATTAATTTTTCATGCAGGCTGCGACGCTTTCCATGCAGGGGGTTCCCCACACACACTTTGCAAAATCAAATATTTAGAAAAAGAGCGAAGAGAGAGCGAAAGGGTTTTCTCTATTTTTAGCTGCTCCCCGGTTGCGGGGAAAGAGCCTGAGGTTGTCGTAGTCAGTCAGCCAACCAGCAGCTCCGCCAGCCGAAAACAAGCTTTTTCTCATTCGCTGTAATAAGTTCGAAGAAGCAAAAACATAAAAAGGTGCACGGCAAATATTAATTGTTTAGAACAGCGATTAGGCTGATCTGCAAAGAAAAAGTCGGAGCAAGCAAGTGCTCCCCTGAGGGACTGGTTCCACCCACAGTTTTCTTTGGTGTGCACGGGTGGAGGTCACAATGAATATTTCACTCTGATTCTTTTGCTTGTCTAAGGCCCGCAGACCTGCACTGGCAGCAAAACGACGGCGAAATCTGCTGCTGCTGATCTGCTCGAATCCATTTAAGGGCTGAAGGCCGGGGAGCGTGGATGAATGCAAACACTATCAAACCCTCCAAGTCAACTGGGATGGCAGGGAGGGACGAAGATCTGAGCCACGTGGTCGGACCTCAGCGACCTGCTCTTCTGTGCGGCACTGAAAAACAGGACTGGGCCTTTAAATGTAGCCCTGTCATACAGGGCAAACTTATGTTTAGGCTTATAAACTGGTTTGGAAACATGTAAATAAGCAGGATGTAATTTTGCAGAATCATTTACCTTGACTTGCTCTTCCCCCCCAATATGATTAAACTTTATTTCAGGCCAGGAGTGGACATTGTAGTGCATCTCACAATATGATAAATAACAATATCAAAGTACTAATTCTGCAACACAATACTAAAATGGTACAATATCTGTCTAAAAATACAAAATGCTTGTGAAAAGTTAAAAGACAACAGGAATCGTGTAACTACAACTTTCTCTTTTTTGCCTGCCTAAATTCTTGCAAAGTTTCTCTTATTTATAGGTTCCTTGCTTGCACAAATAGGCACAAAGTAGAAACGCCAGAAACTGAGAAATCTAGCTGCTGAGGATCGTGGCCGTTTGCACTTGTTATGGATTAAATATCAGCCCCTTTAATTGTTTATGACCCTTTTATGATTTGACACACTGAAGCACCTGCAATGTTTCTGAACGCTGTGAAAATTGTCACTTGTACCCCCCCCCCAACACACACCGCCCCGACCCCATTCTTTCCTCCCCACGAACTACACTTGTGCCAAGCCAGTGAAAGCGCCCAGTTTTTACTTATATGCATTAGTGACGCGGCCCCCATTCAAACATCACGGCCTGAAAGAAATGTCTTTTGTGCCTCTGTTCCCACAAATTACTTTGCGTTCTAATAGCTCTCAGAAGTCTCACATCTAGCAAATCCTTTTACCTAATTGTCTAAATCCATCATCTTTATTAGATTTTGCAACTAATCCCCATTTTCTTTTGAACAAACACTTTTTTTTTGTTTGTTTTGTTCATCTGATGGTTGAGATGAATGAACAGAAACGGCACTTTAAAGCGTCTTTTAGCAACGAACTCTCAGGTAAGAACTCTGCAAACATACAGAAGATGGTGCCAAGGGAAGGAACAAGCAGAACAGACAGTCCAGCGTTGACCGTCTTTTTTTTCACCCATTTTCAGTTGTTTAATCAAGAAACTGCTAATCTAGGTATTCTAGGTTGGGATTAGTAATCAGATTTTTGAGATTAATGACAATTATTGTTCAAAAAGGTCTTTCTAGGTGAGAGCTGATGGCTTTACAGATTACTGGGTCAATATAAATTTATTTTATTCCGTTTGGGCAAAAGGCAAACAAGCCTGCTTCCATTTTGTGGGTTTGTCTGTGCATGTATAATGTTCCAGCATTTGAGAGGGCGACAGATAATCTTTCAGCTGATGAGTGGCCATGAATGAGGCATCTGGGCTGTCGGGGGGCGGGGAGGGCACATTATGCTTGGTGGGCCATGTCTGTGAATCCATTACGGCCACCAGAGCAGGGCTGTCGTTCGCCACAAGCTGGGACACCTGCAGCTTTTCAGCCCGCTTCAATGGAAGCCGTGGCACAGCGATCTGGTTCGTGGCGCCAAAGCTGCGCTGCCTCATCCTCGGCCAGAAAATTTACCGCCTTCAAGAGCGTTCTCATCCACTGCAACTGCTGCTACTCCTCGGGACCAAAATGAACCAGAGAGTTTTCATTCCAAAACTAGACAGCTTTTTTTTTTTTTTTACAAAGTTCTGAATAGTCACCATTAGCTCCTTCATTGAAGATAATTAGCAGAGGATGCTAAATGTATTTTTAGCCAGATGCGTGCTTTGCAAATTACTGTTATTTGTAGATTCTCTTTACTTTGCGACAATGAGAAAAAAAAGATTTACTCCTGAATTGTACAAAATGTGTTGACAGCAGGGCTGTGCAATACACTGACTTGAAGTTATTTCAGAAGTTTTTTTTTACCATAATAGAGAATAAAACTGTCCGGATCTAGCTGCTAGAAAAAGAAAACATGAGTAGAACATTAATGTACTAAACAGTTTGCAATTAAGAAGGGACTTACGTGCAGTTTATTTCAGAACATCTGGATATTTGGGGTGATTTTGCAGGAAAAAAAACAAGGTAAAAAACTGAAAAACTTCAAGACGCTCGCAATCAAGTCTTTCTACTCAATGTCATATTTCCCACAAAAGTGTTTTCTTCACAACCAATACATTTGTTTGTGCAACTAAATCTTTGACCTCGATCTCTGCTCATTTTAGTGCACACGTAAAGTTTGCAGCTCTCACGCCAGTAAGATTCGTTTTGTAAATTTAAAAAAAAAAAAAAAAAGTCTCTGCATTCAGTAAGTCTTATTAATGAGTTCATTTATTTTCCAGTCACAAAAACTACTTTTGTTAAGTACTCGGGGGAAATTAAATACTGCTTTTCTTGCTTATTCGTGCAAGCAAAAACAAAAAGTTGTAGCATTACGTATTGATTGGACCTGCCAGATTAGTACAGCGTGTCCTGTGATGTGAGAAATGAATAAAATGTTCACGTTTTTGCTCGTTTTGTTTGTATTTGTCCTGGATTAAGGACTCCTTATCTAGTCTGACCTCTCAAGCTCCAGGCAGTAATAGACACCGTCCACACAGATTAGAGCAACAAGGGGTCTAATGTACATTAAACTCCTTCTGTCATGCATACGTCATATCTAAAGGCTTTGTCACTTGTCTCATCTTACTTTAGTTTATACCACCTGCTTTTAACGCTCATAGGATCGGGTCTTAGGTGCCTCCTACACAGAAAGCGCACATATGTTCCTGTCAGAGAAACGTATGAAGCCACGTTTGTTGGCTCCGAGTTATCTGACAGGCACAGATGTTCAAATAGCACGGCGCGCACGCTGGAAAAACTAAAAGAATATTTTCGTTCTTTAAAACACTTCGAACGACTCCCAGAGCTTCAAAACCTCACCAAGCCCCAGAAGCAGGTGCTCACACATGCACACTGCCACACACACCCCTCCTCCCCAAAGCAAGCACCCAACAAGCTCTCAACAGCTGTTCTCCCTCTGTTCACTCCCGTGTCTCTTGGCTTCTCACGACTAAGCTCCCAGAAATGGGAAAAGGCACAACGGGGACAACACAAGCTAAGGAACATTTAAACCCCGCTCCTTTCCCAAGTTTCTCAGTAACGAGCAAACGGAGCCGTGGATGCCTCTTGTCTACACATTCTCCCTGAAAGGATCTGCACCATTTTCTAGCTTATTATCGCTGATTACAGAAGACACAACCGGCTTTGTGGCACACCTAACAGCACAGACGCTCCACGCCAAACCTGACACGCATCCCTACACTTCACAGGCTACCATTTTGATGAAAGCACACGCTTTTCTGCAGCTTCAACGCGTGTGACTTTGTGCATGAGTGTGCACAGCAATGATCCCACGGGTCACAAGCTGCTCGGAGCCATCCATCTCCCTCAGAGTGGGAAGCTGAACACAAACCGCACGGACAGCACAGCGAGAGAACAAGTGAAGGACAGAAAAGCACAAAACAAGGATGTGCAAGTCTGAAAATGTGTTCTTCAAAGCCACCAAGCCTTTAATTGTTAGAAGAATGTGACACCTCTGTTTGATTTCTGCTGCTGACAGCACCTCTAAGGATCACAACTTGATTTTTTTTTTGCGCTTTCTCAGATCCTTTTTTTAAACTGCCATTAACACATCTTCTAATGGGAGCTCTCTTGTTCACGAGCCATCTGAGCAGCGCCAAGGTCGAGGAGAATAACAGCCCAGCTCCCGCTCAGAGGGCTTCGTACTGGAACAGAGGAAGGCGCTTTTCCCCGCCGTTAAAGCACAACAACAACACTCCCACGAATGCCCCGAAGGCTGCATCAGCACAAAGGGCAGCCTAAACAGAAGACGGATGAGAAGATGTAAACAGTTTCTCTTTGGTATGTCCAACTATGTGAGAAAGGTAGAGCTGATGCACGTGAATGCAGCTCATTTATGATCCTGATTTTCATCACAGGGCGTACTAATACTGAAGCAAAAGATAGGCGCGTGGGAAGAGTCAGAAATTCATTTGGACTTAAAAGGTGAGGGAAGGAGCTACTTCTGATAGCCACGTTGATTAATCAGAAAATAGACAGAGGGGTTACATTGATAGCTAACAAAACTAAAACCAGTCTGTTGTTTTTAGAAGCGTGTGCCATGAAAAACTAAGTCCGAGATGTAGGTAAGACAGCTGCAGCGAGATATTAGCCCTATTAGAGCCACCTATTAAAGCTGAGGAAAAAAGAAAACCTATCACCAAATCCTTCCAAACACAACAATTTAAATGCAAAGAAATGTAAACAACAGAATACAATGATATGAAAACCATTTAAAGTCTATATCTTTTTTAAAAAATAGACAGAACTGAACAGAACTGTTTAAAAGTGTGTTTTTTTTTCCTTCTTTTTTACTTTTTCCTGATTTCTTCGATTTACGGTGTATCAGATGTTTCGGCTGACAACATATGGAGATTAAAGTATGGTATAATCTTGCTGACATAAGCAAGACCTCCCCTGAAAAACAAGCATCTGGACGCCACAACATGCAGGATACACGTAATTAAAGAGGTATTTGTTGTTCAGATAGGATGAAGCTTTCAGATGTCCATGCCATGGGAACTAACATAGGCCCACATCATCACCGGTCCCTGCTTTCTAACTTTTTTGTAATTCTAGATGCAGCAAAAAGACAAAGTGCTTAGCTAAGATGATTTTCATAAATATGAGGCCATGCAGTGATTTACCCTGCAGAATACCTTTAATGTAGAGCCTCCTAAAGGCAAAAAGATGAAGAAAATTTCTGTAAAAATGTCTCCAAATGTGAATGAAATCTCCATCTTAAAATTTGATTGCAAATTTTATTTTCATTTGCATTTTGCACAGTGTGAGCAACTTGGATTTTAGTCTTAACAAAAAGTCTTGCCCAAGTTGTCAAATTCTTGGTTTCTATGGAACGACTAAACATTTTCGGAGGGTATTTTGAGACATCCAGAAATTGTCAGAGACACATTGAGCGAAGAGGCAAAAAAAACATTCCTGCACCGCCGAAAACAAAAGCATTCCTGCATAAAAAAAGCTCTTGTGGCATTTCCTCAGGAACTCTCCCACATGTCAAAACAATAAAGCTACATCATCTACAGTTATTGGTCAGCGAGGTTAAACAAAAACTCATCAACGACAACATGATTAAGACTCCTGCTCCTGAAGTCAAACACACTCCTACATCTATCTCTGCTTTCTCCTTCCTATTTAATCATGCCTCCAGCTGCTGCTGCAACGTTTTGAAGCAGCGGATCGACCTCGCCGAGGTCAGCGGTTCACATGGGAGCCGGAGTCATCGTACAGTAGCAGTCAGAGTTGGCAGCCTGCAGCTAAAAAAGGTCGCCTGCTGCTGACTAACCCTGACTGTGCGTCTGGGGGGGAAAAAAAGGGGGCAGTAATATTCAAACTGTGAAGAAGCTAAAAAGGGACAGTGATGAAACAGGAGCTGTCTGCTTTCTGTGCGGCCCCGCGTCTGACGGGGCCATACCCCAAAAAACAAGCACCGAAATGGGATATTTCATATCCAGCAGGGGCAGGGTGAAGGCAGGTTCTCCAGGGATGTCTTTGTGTGCACAATCTGCAATCGCTTAACGGAACATGCACGAACACGGTTTAATAAAAATAGACAGAGTGAGCACAAAAAGGGGGTATTATTCATGAAAGAAAAGCAGACGTTTCACCATAAACTAGCAGCTCGCGCGTGTTTTCAACCTGCAGGGAACACGCATTACACACACTTCAGGGGAGAGCAACTGTTCTTTCTAAATTCGTCCACGTAAAACACACGCCTCGCACCCATGTGTTCGGAACATCTCTGTGGACGCTTCCACCCATCATTCATAAACCAAAAAGCAGACTGTTTTCCCTCCTCAATTCCACCGTGTTGAGCCTTGGCTGTATTAGAGACCCCCGAGTTTTTCCACGAGTGCTTAACAGACATTAATAATGCAAAAAAAAACGAGTATTTTAGTTTGTCTTCATGCTTGTTAATGTAGAGCCTATGGGTCTGTCAGCCAAGAGGGATCCATTAACCATTTCCTGCATGTAGAGAGAAGCTATTCCCACCTCTGCAAAGCAAAGACTGAACAGTCTAGACCTTAAAAAGGTTACACATTAAAAACAAAGCATTAAGAAGGGCTGACGTATAACCACTCTGAGCGGTAACAGACAAAAAGCCCTACTGAGACCTCATCTTTCATGTCATCCCACGTCGAGAGCAGCTCGTCAGCGTCATTCGCTTGTAAATCACAGAAGCCATCGCGCCTTCACTTACAACCACAGGTCACAGCCGCTGTCCAAAAGCTAAAATGAATCAACAGCTCTGTGACAAGAAACATATTTACTGATCGTTCTGATATGAGAGATGTTCTGAGGTCGAAATGAAAGGAAAATGGTTAGGAAGATCAAACAAGTGGAAAAGAGTGGAGAAGAAACATCTGCATTACATTTAATGCACTATTTACACTAAATAAAGTTGCTTCCAGGATGCAAACGTTTACCATAGCAACAAAAAATGGGATGTTGAGCAGTGAAGAGCGTGTTACGGAAGGCAACAAACACAAAATCCTACAAAGTATGCAAAGATTAAACTGTTTTCTCTAATCACAAAGTAGAAGATGTTGATTCCAGATGTGTCTATTACAAATATGACCTCACTGATGTGAGTTTGGTGTGAAACGCTGTGAGAAAGAACGGTGCGCTCGCCGATACCTGAACATGTACACGATATTAACCGCTTTGTCCTACAAAAGCAGGCACGTGCTCGCAAATTAAGAAAAAGGTTAAGACTAGTCGCACCGAGGAAGACTTGAGGGGAGAATCTGTGAATATGCGTAACCTATGTGATGAATTAATTTGGAGACGCACTGAAATGCGTTTAAAGAGTTCGGGTATTACATGAAAAGGATATGTGGTCTCATTTAAACGAGAACAGTAAGTCGTCCTAGACCTGAAAAGTCCATGCACGAATGTACTGCCACATCTAGTTACCATGGTAATCAGAGTATCTGCAACACAAATCGAGGACGTTTTTCCTCCTGACATATCTGCTCTGGCCGCCATGTGAGAACATGTTCGTGTTTTCCCCAAACGCTGCTCCGCAGGAAGGAAAAGAGGTGATCTCTCCCACGAGTCATCTGAAACGGCCATCAAGGTCGCTGGAGCCGGTGGAAACCTGAACGGCGTGGGGGGTTGGGGGGGGGGTCTCGACTGTGACGGCTCAATGAGCCTTTCGGTGGTGGATGCAGTTCCTCCAGAGCACCTAACCAAGGTGAGAGCAGAGGAACGAACGTGCCCGAGGAGCTTTTCTCCTTGTTTTTTGTGGCAGTTTCAACAGTCGTGGTGCATTGGCTCCCCATGATGCAGGGATCTGATCAATACTCGGGTCTCAGCATTGTGGAACGTCAAATTGAGGGGTTGCAGCGTCAACACCGATGTAAATGCCGAGAAACGTTCCCAGCCTTAAAAATTTGAAGACTATGTCAAAATGTTGAGGTCAATTGCTTCTTTATTGATGCTGTCTGAGGTTTTGTGTCAAGCAACATCACACAAAAAATGTCTAAATAGGTTAAATGATGGTGGGGGGAAAAAAAAGTTGCAGCCCGAACACAAAATGTTAGTCGACAAGCAGCCATCTGTGTGAATGCAGATTGTGGGGGTGCCCCACGTCTGAGTAATCCAACAGCGAAGCCCAGACAGACACGCAGAAAAGATTAAATCTGGATCTCCTTCATAAACTATTAGGAGTGGACGGTGTGCAGCCAGGCGAACTGAACACACTGCAATGATCCAGCGTAGCAAATAATTCAGGGATGTGCTATGTGAGGAAATGTCTGAGTGTTTATAATGAAGGAATACAACAACAGGAAACAAGAGAAAACAACCTGCTAACACTTTAAAACACGAGAGCCCTGTCGGTTCTGGTTAGACATGAGAGGGCGTTTCATTAAGGCCGTCCGCCCTGTGTGTGGGAACCTCAAAACACAGCAGTGTAATGCACATAAAAGCAGACAGTTCTGGCACATTAATCACAAGCAACCCAGTTTTGCTCCTCTCTATAAGTCCTGTCCCGACTCACGTGCCTACAGTCCCGGGGTGACTTTGCGGTCTGTGCTCACCTCTGCGTGGCGCAAAGGTTGCATGCCACGGAGATTAAACCAGAAATACGGAGGATAAACTCTTTGACAACAAGCATGCTCACACCGCATTTAAATCTAACAACCCGGTCCTCTTTTTAACGGAAAACAAAATCACCCTGGAGGAGCTCTGTACGCTTTCAGAGCTGCATTATTTCTGCTGCGAAGCAAGATTGAATAAATACACTCTGCTTTAGCTACTTTACCAAACAAATTCATAATGTTTGAACGCTATAGATCATCTGATTGCTTTGTGCTCTGACATAAGTCCTTTGTTTCTGCAAACCTTGCTCGTAAACAAAGTATGGATTAAGAGATGGGGTGGTTTTAGGTGGGATTAATCTATCTGTCGGCTTACCTAGATACAGAGATGCGTTCTCTTTTTTCACGTTGTCGTCCAGGTAGGTGGGCCCCAGGGTGTAGATTGGCGTGGACCCCATGCCCACGAGGATCTGGGCACAAATGAACAGCGCCACGTACAGGTTGTGCTCGTTGCCCTCCTGGTCGCGGGGGCAAGAGGACGCGTCGATCAGCTCTCGCCCGCTGTTGTTCTCGCTCTGGCAGAGGCCCTCGTGGCCCGTTGAGGAGTTCATCTCCTGGATCTGGTAGGGCGGCGAGATGAAGTGCGGCAGGGAAAACAGTGCCGCCCCAACGGCGATCACAACGCCCCCCACGGCCAGCCAGCGTGGCCTCTGACCCCTGCCGCCGAAGTAGGAGATGAAGACCACCACCAGCAGGCTGCCGATGTCGAAGCAACTCACCAGCAGGCCGGACTCGGAGCTTCGTAGACTGTAGCGCTTCTCAATGGTCGTGATGACACTGCTCAGGTAGCCCGAAACCATCAGGGACTGGATGAAGGTCAGGTAGCACATGCAGAACAAGAAGCAGCGCGAGTCGCTCAGTATGACCTGCACATACTTCCTCGCTGGGATGTGGATGAAGCGAGTAAACGAGAAACCGAGCGTTTTGCCTCTGGAACCTGCAAGCCTGTGGCCCTCTGCCGGCACGGACCTGCTGAGCCCCACCATGCTGGAGACGGAGGGGGAGAAGTCCGTCCAGGAGGACGGGGACTCGGCCTGGCTGGAGTCCGGGGTTTTCAGCTGGAGAACTCTGCTTTCCTCCGTCGCCAAACAGGTCCGGGTGGTGTTGAGCAGCTGAGGCTCGGCAGGTCCGATCAGGATGGGCAAGCTCTTGGACTTGAAGCCGCTCTCTGCGTCCACGTACTGGTCTTGAATCTCCTGGATCCTCGACGACTCAGACAGGTAACTCTGGGTTTCGTCATTGTCTGATGAGGTCATGATGGAGCTTGAAGCCCGGTGTCCGATGGCAATGAGTCCGTCAGTAACTGGTGCACCTGGGGACACCGTGGAGCTCCTGCAGGGCTGGAAGACAGAGGAAAGACTGCCAGGCCAGCAGGACTGAGGCAGACTGAGCTCCGCTGTTCTCTGCTTTCTTCCACATTTCTCTTAACAAAGCAGGAAAATCAAAAACTCTGGGCCCCTGACATCCTTCAACAGTGCTGTCTTGACAGACTGTAGTAGCATATCACTTCCTCCAAACACTTGAGATTATTTGTGGAGTGTTTTGTTTTTGTTTGCCATAAATCGACCTGGCTGTCAATTAGAAAAAAGGTGATGTCACACGTTGATTTTATGGCTATTTGTTTAATGGCAACCTTGCTTCAGAGCTCTTTCAATTTGACTTCGTCCCACAGATGTGAAGCATCCTGGGAGGAAATAAAGTGGACACAATATTAGAAATAAACACCCTCGCAATCATGTTTTGTTATCACAGCATGCCAACAAAGGAATATAAAACACAGCTAAATAAAATAAAATATTCTACAGGGAAAACAAAATAGATGACATAAACAAAAGGGTCGATATTTAAGAGAGAGAAAAACTGCTTTTTAATTAGGACTACAGAAAGAGAACAAAAGACCACGATGCTCTCAAAAACGTCACCATGTAACTTGGAAAATAAACGAAACGCGACGCGCTCTCGAGCGAATTTCGGGAACAACGAGGCGGCGTCCGGGAGGAACGACGGAATTTCGCGACGTGACACAAGTCAGAAAAGATGCGGGCGATACTCACACACGGACCGGCTAAGTGACTGAGAGAGGTAGCCTGTTGTTCTCCGCGCCGCGGCCACGCGCTGAATGAAGCCCGTTCGATGCGGATAACCGTCGCCGCGCGAGGAGGTGGGAAAACCACTTCACGACCGTCGGAAATGTCAAACGCCACACCTCAGAACGACGATAAAGTAGAGAAAAAAAAAACAACTTAATTTTACACGGCAGCACTCACGTATTAAACCAACATTCATTAAAAATCTAATTTACATTTTGGTCAAAATAAATATTGTGGACATGTTTGTTCATAGTCATAAATTCTACTCATTTTTTATGATTAGCATATCCTGTGACCCATATTATTTTAAAACTCATACAAAATATTAAAGAATTAGGCATAAAAATCACATATAAATCTTTTCGTGGTGACAGTTTACCACAAATGAACAAAGCTTCCATGTAGGCTGCGGAAAGGGCGAATTTACAACTGCCTAGTTAGCCTCGAAGAGCTAAATTGTTTTTCACACCTGCCACGTTGGGACTTGTAGTTTTCTTCTCGGGTTTGCCTTTAAGTCCCTGTTTAATTAACGGCAGGAAAAAAAAATCAAACAGCAACGACACTCGAGGGTAGAACGAGCCGCAACAAACGGGGCTAAAAACGCGACCATATTCCTTTTCTTTGCCCTCTGTTATAACCTGGTTTACACAGACTAAGAGACTCCATGTCCCAGCATGCATTCCGGTGGCTCTTTAGGTGCGTTACGTCATGTGGACAGCTGGGACCCAGTGGCCGGTCAGTGGTCTCAGGCTGTAGTAGACAATGGGATCCGTGCCCGGCTGTCTCTGTCGCAACAAACCAAACACCAAGTAGACAATAATACCAGTCTGCCACTGCTGAAACATGCCCAAAGAGTTACTGCTGATACACAACACTATGCAAAAAACATTTGTTTTTATATTTTCTATCAAAGAAGCAAGATTTGCTTATATTGATCAGCATATCTTCAGCTTCCTGATTAATTATAAATGTACAGACAATGATTACTTTCTGATGGTTTCGTCACGTCTGTTGGTTCATGAGATATTTTGCTAACAAACACACACTGACACGCCCTTTCGCCGTCAGGGGTCAGTGATGATAAAGATGTAGTTCTGGACTTCAGAGACTTAGAGATTTGGATTATACATTGTGTGTTTTTGATGCAGCACCTCCACTCACAGAGATGGATGAATAGCTCCCTCCAAGGACACAGATTCATTAATTTCCTGGACTTGAAGATCAATCACCTTTTCTCATTCTGATGCTTTTTTTTTTTTCTTTTTTCCTTTCTTGGAGCAACACTTAATCTCTGTTTCATCACCCTGCATTCAGTTTGTGTGTCTTCACCAATAAGAACTTTTCTTTTCTTCTTTTTTTTTTTTATTTTTATTTTTTTTACACCCAGAGCTCCATATTTGTCCACTTGCTCCTACTGGAAGAGTCAGTCAGAGGGAATCAATGAAGCAAGCTTTTGTCGACTTCATTTAGCCGGTCGTCATCTTTGGCTTTCAGCAACAAGATGATCAATAACACAAACCCCAGGAAGCACCAGCGTTCAGGCCTGTACGAATCACTTAGCAGCTTCAAACACTGCATCGGGGTTGCAGTGGTGTTGCAGCACATCTGCAGGGAGACAGAGGCCATTTTAAGAGCTGATAGAAATGAATCAAAACACTTACAGCTCCAGTTGTTTTTCCACATTGACAGTTTTCATTTCAAACTAGAGAAAGAGCATTTTCTGTGAAAATGCTGAGACACTTTGCTGAAACTTGTTGAAGAATGAAACGGATGTGTTTTTTTAACTTTCAGAGGTAGATGAGAGCTAAAAGTCACCAAAACTGTAGATAAAGGTTAAAGCAAACAACATCATTGCAACAAGCTCAAATGAACAAAATCATGGCTAAAATGAGCAAAACAACAGCTAAAACCTAAATGTACTGAAACAGTTGCTAAAAGCTAAGTGTAATAAAACTATGCTAAAATGACCACTTCTGTAGCTAAAAGCTCAAATTAGCAATGATTATAAACTAAAATTGGTAAAAGTAAAGCTAGACCTATAATTAGCAAACCATAGATAAAGTTAAAATGACCAATATATAGCTTAAAGCTAAATATATCTAAACAGCTGCTAAATAGAACAAAACTATATTTAAATGCAGTATCCAAAACCTAAAAAAGGCTAAATCTGTAGCTAAAATTGCAAAAAGCTAACATCTGCAACACTATGACTAAAAGCTAAAATTAGTTAGAAACAATGTGTTTTTATAAGGAGTGTCTTTGTCAATGAAGTTAAATGATTTAAAAAATATAAAGGTTATAAATACTAAAGGTCAGAGCAAATTATTCCTGATTGAGCTGAACGATTTGATATATGAATGGTTACAACAGCACAACATATGCAGAATAGTTAGTTTTAATAAAAAGAGAAGAAACTAAACAGGAAAACTGTGAATGTTGTTGTTCACACTGTTAGTGTGAATATATGTGTCTGTAAAAATAACTCAGGCTTGTGTAAAATCTCCGGTAGGTTTCAGAAAAGTGTAAGGATTTGTAGAAGTTCAAAAGGGAACTAAAAAAATTAGTTTTGGCCCACAGCAGGTTTTATTCTGGGAGCCAAATGCCACTGATTTAGACAGAACAGCAGACTTCTCCTGTGAGCCGGAGACATTTGGTTAGCCTCATGACCTTTCTGCTCAAACTTAGAGAGCATATGGAGAACTTACAAATGACACGGGCGGCCTTTTTCTAAAGGTTAACACGACCACAACTTTCCAGATTTCGTTCGGATGGAATTCAGCACAGCTTTATTTGGAATAAATGCCACCCAAACAGCAAAATACAACATATTTAGGGGTAGAAAGATCTTTACGACAGCATAAGTACTCACTCTCCAGATAAAGTGGCAGTAAAACAGTTTGTTTCATTTGCTGTGTCGGAAATCAAACCTATTTAAATTATCAATATTATTTGGCATCATCCATGGCAGTTTTACACAGAAATTGATTATTCTGGTTGTTATTTCCTCTGTCAGCTATTATTAAAAATTATAGCCCAGAGCAACACGAGGAAACGCATAAAAGATTTGGGGACTGGCTTTTCGCCTCAGAAATTATATTTTAGATAGTTTATAGACTTATAGTGTAATTTTCAGCTGAACCCTCAGGAAACAGAAATGCAACACCGCCCCCTAGTGTTCAAACCACTGCAGTGAAACCAGGATCTGCAGAAAGCCTGTATGTCTAAAAATGACCAGCAGGTGGCGCTTTCCACTAAATCTTGTCAGGTTGTGACCTGTGACTGGTTCTGGCTGGAGTTCTGCTGCTTCTGTCAGCCTGATGTAATCATTAAATCGCTCTGGGAGGAGATTTTTCAAAAAAAGGACACATTTTTGTTTAATTTTTAATACTTTTAGACATGCGTTTGCTAAGAATTTGACAGTTTCTTTGCACTATAGTTCAGATATTAGGCGTGCAAATTGCAAAGAAGCATAGTTTGTTACGAGGAGCCATGGGACTAAAAAAAACCCTGTTTTATTGTCTTTCTGACCTCTGAGCTGTTTGACCTAATTTCCTCCAACATATTAGACCTTCAGCCACAAAACACTCCCATGTCCTGTAGTCTCATGTGTCCTCACACTAAGAAGGTTGCTAGTTTGATTTTTCTGAGTTCTCTTTGGTTTGCTTTCACAGTTCATGCTAAGCTTGAACAAAAACCAGGAGGAGAGAGCTTGTTAGGCCGGCTGGAGCTGTTCTGCTCTGGTTTCCTGACTCTATTAGAGGTGATTTAAAGTCTTCCTCCCCAAAGCTCTGAACAAGATATTGCAATATTGCACATAATGTCATCAAACTGACTATATTATTGATGATTTTAGTTTAAAACTCTGGTATAAAATACAATCATAGGCCTTCAATTCAAAATTAGTTTTTTTTGTTTTAACTGTTTTGTGTTGATTTTATTGCATTTTCAAATGTAAATATTTTAATCATTCTGTTTTGCTTTAAAACAGGTTATTTTTTTCCTTATATTTAAATGATTTGGCGATTTTATGTGCACGAATAGTTGCTATACAAATAAAAACTTAACTCCTACTTATACCACATGCACACGACCGTGTTCCCCACTATGACCTCAAACGGCACAAAGTAGGAACTGAGATTAATTGGATCTTAAATCTTCATTATGATTAAGCCGTCTCTGTAAACCGTGTCAGTTTTGAGAGGGCTGACGAGTGAGCTTCTCAAAGTGAGCTTGAAATATTTTTTAAAAGCGGTTTATATCGCTGATCTTGTCTAACTAACAAACAGGACATCATCTTGTTTCCAACGCCTATATATAAAACCCTTCTGCCAGCTGATGAGGGATGATCTAATAATTTCCCTCGTTGTTATCATCTGCAGCCTGCTCCACACGTCCCACGTCCTTGGGCCCCTCCACCCCTCCACCCCGCTCCATCCCACACTCTTCCTGTTAAACCATCCCAACCTTACTGACATTACAGGAATCCCTAATGAAGCTCCGTCTGCCCGTTAAAAGGACGAAACTCCCACAGACGTGTATGTTTGTGAATGTACAGTGCGTCCCCATCCCCCATAAATCAGACCCACGAAGCATGTTTTGTTTTTTTTTCTCTCCTTGTACGTAGCCTTGACTATTATATGTCGGGAATGTGTATTATTGGCAAACGTTGAGGTGTCTGCATCTGTAACTGGAACTCAGAGTGATAATAAGATTTCCTGGACATCTGAGGGTAACGTAGCTTTACGTGGAAAGGGAATATTTCCCGGTATTCCTTGTATTTTGAGAAACCTTCATTTTAATTTCAGTTGTGACTGACTTGTGTGGCTTCATCAGCTAATGGCTTCACAACAGCACCCGGAGATCTCAGAGGACTCTATGCTTGAGCTATAACCCTCTGTGGCACTGTTTTATTCTGCTTCCAGAGAAGGAATCCCTTTAAAGGAGTGCTTCTTTTCAGCATTCCCGTGTTGTGAACGGGCTCCCCGGTCTGCAGCTGGGACTACACCCTTAATTAGTTAACCCCGTTCAGAGGCGCTTGCAGCTGGAAACTTTGCGACTGATGCATGTGAATAAAAGGCAAGCAGAAAAGGTGGGGCAGTGATTGTGAGGAAAAAGTGCAAGGGAGGCGAAATAAAGACCCTGGTCTTAATATGAGTTAATGGAGGACCCCTCGCTGTGCAGAGCAATCTTAGCAGATTGGTCCCCATGCTTATGCAAAACTCCTCACTCCCCTCCCCTCCTACTGCTACTTTCAGCCCATCCTCCAAGCGCCTGGTTGGTGAACTGATGCACAAGGTCCTCCATGACAAAGACCGACTGAATGTCCCTTCCCTAATAAATCATGAGGACATTAACAAATATGCGGCTTGTAAAGAAAAGGGCAGAGCAGCTTCCTTCCCAGTGGAAGATCTTTAACTCTGATAGCATGAAGCTTGATCACCGAGAGCGCCCCTCTGCTGAAAAATAATTACATGTGTCTCATTTTAATTAACTCTATGTGACTTTAAAAGTCATTTGAAAGTTTGAGATCAAGCTAAGGAGGAGTATAATCAGATCTCAAATCTTTAAACACGCTTTTATAAATCCTCACATCTGCCTTACACTGTCCTAAACTGTCCGGTTGATCTAACAGCTTGCAGCTGAAGGCTGAGGGTTTTAGGGTATCAGCAGTACTTGACCCGGAGTTTACTGTAAACAGTGAGATGTTTCACTATCTCCTCAGTTCCTCTAAAACATATGGAAATGATCATACCCCGAGGGGCTTCGCCTTCCTCCAAGAGCCACACAGCCTCGACAATGTTAAAAAAGGGGGACTGACAAACATTTTATAATCATGGAGGACAATTACCTCCATATGAATGGAATAATTGCTCTTTAGAGGCTTAACTGAAGTATGTGTGTGTTTTCAGGCCCTCGGGCTGCAGATCACCACCTCAGCACCTCCACAGAACGGTTCGACCCCCTGTGCTGCATACTTTGACCCAAGACTCAAAAAGATCTTCAAAGGTCATTGCTTGCATGCTCATCAGATGGGATACGCTCTTGTGTAAATTGGTGATTTCTTACGTTTCCTTTAATTTGGCAAATTTTCACATCAGCTGTTGTTAATAAAAGACTGAGAAGATTGTAACACCCTTTTCACTGACCTGGATGAGTCCTGGAGAAGTCAAAAAGAGCATTTTTTTAATTGTCAAACTAGCCTGCTGACAAGAGTCGACATCTTTAAAGGCCGGAGGTGCTCGGTTGTTTTCCTAAGCCCTGAAGAGGATCCTTGTGCTTCAGCTCATCCCACTAATTACCTTCGAACCAAACTAACAGAACCACTCCTGCTGATCAGCTTAAGGTTGAAGGAAATCAGGACAGAATCACAGACAGAAGGAGAGACGGATGAAAAGAATGACAGTATTTTTAAAAAAAACGGACTTTGTCCTTTTTATTTCCTTTTGTTTAAGAGGAAACACTATAAATACAATTATTAGGGCATCATTTAAAAAAAAAACATGATTTAGACTCCTCTATCTATCTATCTATCTATCTATCTAGGACTGAAAAATCTGCAAAAACATAACAATTTTAAATCAAACCAGTGATTAGATATAAGTTGAACTCTTTGTTTATTTTAAACCAGAATGTAGAAATAGTGGAAGCAGGCATTTTATTTGTAATAACTAATAATTTAAAGAAAAAAGAAAACCTCTCTGCTTGTGGCAGAATGTTAGGCTTTCTGTCTGCATTAAAACATGAGTTTTATTGGTACAAATCAGTGCATCAAGTCAGAAACACAAACATTCTTCATCGCCGATAAACCCAGATGACCACTTTTTAACATTATCCTGCAAATAAAAACAAACAAAAGGCGGAGAGGCTCCATTTTACGAGTGCGCTGTTTAAGAGACAGCATCTGCGACGATGTGCGAGTGCATGAGAATATACACTGGTACCAACAATGTGGAACAATATGCAGGTGTCAGAGTGACAGATTTCCTGTTATCCGGACAACTTTACTTTACTTTTTAGAAAGGACTTTGTTGTCAAACCAGATTCTGCACATCGACTTCATGACTCCTTAAGTTTGGTGTCACACAATGAAGTCAACTACGTGTAACAAAACAGAAGTAATGGGTAAATATGACAAATAAAATATAGATTTGCACACATTTCCCCAGCAGAGACAATAAAATGTATTTCTATCCTTATTAGGACTTTGTACTGACTCTTCCAGTCATTTCAACTCTAATCTAAAGTAGGTCCTAAAAATGCTCCACTCACACTGATCAGATTCTTGAGACACAGCTGCTAACAGAGCAATACCCCGATACACACCTCTGTGCGCGCACACACACACACACACACACACACACACACACACACACACACACACACACACACACACCACAGTGATGCCTCAACTGTAATTACTGCAACTCAGTCTTTGTCCTCGCTATAATCCCAGAGATCCTATTGTTGGTCACACGTGCCTGCTCCTTCATTATTAACACACACACACACACACACACACACACACACACACACCCCACCCTCCTTCACGTCCCCTAAACTACCCCAAACCTCTCCAAGAGACTGTCCCTCATTCCCCCCACTCACAAACAAGAGACGTGTGCCGCGCCACAAGAAAGGGGGGCTATAGAGTGGCAATTAGCCCCGTGACGGCGCAGCCTGACGTGGGGCCAGGAAGCACGCCACACAATGGGACCAAGTTGTCTGCAGTGCTTTAATGCAAACAGAGGAGTGTGCTGCATTGTGTGCAGAGGCGCTCAAATCGCAGGCCTTTTGTGAGCGAGAAACAAGTGGTAATTCATTTCATTTATTGGTTGCACATTAATTGAGACTCAGGGTTACTGTTGAGGCATTGCATGACTTAAAAAAAAGGAATCATCAGTGGGCTGAGGCTTTAATTGAATCCCATGCTAGTCATTCAGAGATTGCTCTGTCAATGATTACACAGGGATCAATACACAGAGGGCTATTAGTATCTAAGATGAGATGAGGGTGGAGTGATTTTTACTGTAAAGTGCTTTGAGAGTACACACAGCTCTCCAGAAGAGTAAAGATATATGCTGTAGTAGTTCACAAAGTCCTGTAGGTCTCCTGTTTGGGGCCTGTTTGGTCTGTGAGCTTCCTCAACAGGTTTCTGCTGGGTCTCGTGCACCACAGGCCCCACATTAATGATCGGCAGGCTTAAATAAACCCTCTGTGGTTGTTGCGTATCGATCGGGTGATCTCTGACTATCAGATAAACCAACAGATCCATGAAGGAGTCCTGCAGTAACCGAGCTGTGTTTGAGAGCGAATGCTCCAACACGCCTCAGCCGTACCCGTGTCGTGCTCTGCAGGTGGACAACCGGCACCCTCTCAGTGTTGCTTTTTGTGTGTTTCACACCGCCGACCCAAATGGGAGACGTCCCCCCCTGCGCTAATTACGAGCTGTAAAGCAGGTCATGATTGCGGTTGTCTGTTTGCATCCCGGAGGGGGATCAACCTTCAGCCTGTCCTTCGTGTGCCGTGATTAGAGAGTCCAGAGAGGGAAGGAAAGTTTCAAGTGAGACGGTTAACCAATTATCGCAGAGATAACAGCAAGTAAATCTCTTCATCTGCGCGTGGTTCTGTCACTGTGTGGTGTTTCAGCAGAGTGCATGCATAAATCATGAATCTGTTTGACATATGAAGCAATAATTAGCTTGAAATAATGCAACAAAGCACCCTCTGGACATATAAAGAGATGTGTCGAAACTAGGAGGACCTTGTAGAGAGAAGAGACACAAACCTAAGAACAATCAGCTCAATGAATTCCTTTAGATCTGTTAATTCAAAGAGACATTTTGGACTTGAATAAACTTCTAAACTGGCATAACATTAACAAAGAACTCTGACATACTCGTTACTTTTATGAGCGAGAATTTCAATCCTACCAACAGTGGCATGGTCAAACTTCCTGTTAATAGCTGAATATATAATATATATCTGCCAGAAGCATTAAAGTAGAGATTAAGCCTCCAAATCAACATTTAAACAAATTAAATGGTTTATTGTTTTGCGACATTCTAAAACAAAAAGAATGATTACCAAATCAAAAATTTAGAGATGTGACTCACTTACTTTTTTAAAACTAAGCTCTTCAAAGTTTGATGCACACTTCTAAGCTTTATAAATATTTTAAATTGCTAAATGCTGTCCCAAACTTCAGCACCATCACAGTTACCACGGAACAATTGAAAACAAGCCTAAATTTATAAATGGTAAATGGTGTGGTATTAAATTGTTTTATATTGTTTTGTGCAGAATCATGTTTTATCATAACGCCTCCCGAGACACTGCTGATACCTGCCGGCTCCTTTACCTCAACAGTCACACAGTTCATAAAGATGATCTCATGCACATCAGTCTCCGCCTCGCATCCAGACGGAGATGAGTTACAGAACAACAACAGTCACAATTAATGGACACTCAAGTCGGGGAGCTGCCTTCATTAGGTGTGTGTTGTGTAAGCTGAAGAGGGCCAGTCTAATGGTCAGGTTTAAGGCTAATGGGGCACAGGGGGATAGAAGCACCTGAGTGAGGTCTTCTGCTCGTACATCACACACACAAACACGAACTCAAGCAGAAATGTTGTTCGAAAGAGAACAAAGAAGCTTTATTGGAAATTGTGCATCAGATAGGTAACAAAAGTGTAAAACACAACTTTCTCCTAAAGATATCCCAGCTAAAATTAGGAGCTGCTTGAGTTATCTTGATTAACTTATTGTAGATATTATATCTTTATAATGCAAAACCAAATGTTGCTCCTAAAATTAGGATTGTGGGTTAATATCACCTCAGTGGATGTAGTTAAAAAAAGAAAGAAAAATGATGCAAACAAAGCTCTTTAGACTTTAATGAGGAGAAACAGGGTGTAAAACAAAATGTTTATTGTAAATTAAATATTAAATGTAAAAACCTATTAGAAATTGTTCTTAGAAAAATGTTAGTGTGGCCATTTTACAAATGTAAAAACATGAAATGGTCTCTGTAAGAATTTCTGTGAGTATAAGTTGATGTGTAATCAAAGTTATGTGGAAAAAGTGGAGAAATTTTAACTCATAAAAAATAATATTAACCATCAAAAATGAGGTTCTTACCTTAAAGAATGGATACAATTTAAAGTTAGAAATAAATATGTTCAGATTGAAAAGGTGCAAGTAAATATAAATTTGATCTGGATGCACTTTTTTTTGCCATTAGTGGATAAGTTAAAAAAAACTAAACAGAATTTGATTCATGGGGCCTGTTTAAGAGCTGGAGCAGATATGGTTTCCTCACTAATCAGAGCATTTATCTCAAAGTTTCCCATCTCCCCTCCTTCTCTGCTCCTGATGGCTTTTGTTTGCGGAGAAGCCTCATCGCTCACCGCTGCGAACCTACCCAACCTCGACAGCCCACCGAGGAAACCAAATGAGATCATCATTTTGTTCTCGTGAGGCAGTTCTGTTGCAGCGGTGAAATATTGAGGATGATAACAGTGATTATTGGTGGGTGGCTTGTTTATGTGTGTGTGTTTGTACAATCCTTTGGACGAATGGTTACTGCTCGGATCGTGTGGCTGATTGTATTTCAGCAGCTGATTAACTAAGGCCAGATTAATGTGAGAGCCGAGGGACAGAGTGATGACTGTAACCCTGTCATCCCTCAGCCACTGTCCTCATAAATCCGTACTGTATAAATGGAGCGCTGAGGTTCTCTATCTTTTTTTCCGAGGCGACCCCTGTAGACCCCCCACGCTCCTCTTCCTCGGCCCTTCATCTTCACGTTCCCTCTTCCTTTAATTACTGCGTTCATGCTTGGCGGCCACCGATGACTTGATTAAGCCTGCCGCGTGCAGTTCCAGTCTCTACCCTGCTGATGAATGAGTCCAAAGCTTATTAACTTACTCGTTCTGATCAATAAGGCGCCGGGCCTGAACGCTGCAAGGACAGAGGGGAAGCTGCTGCCAACTGGGCTGAAATCAGCACCGGCGATTAGCACGTGTAACCACTGTTAGCAGGAGAGAGAGGAGTACAGGTGGACTGGTTTGGGGAAAACCTTCAGAATTCCCGTCTTCACGAGGCTGGGTAAAACCAAAGAAGAGCCACGTCAAAACCCTTATTCCCCAGAGGAGGCCTTTCAGCTCCAACACACACTTTATTAAAGATCGGCTCATCATTGCAGCTAATTTGGCCTCCAATGGAATCAGTCAGTGTGTGTGAAAACCATAGAAGATCCTGTTTGAAGGTAGCATCTCGACTGGTAATCCTTAGAAAAGGTGACAGCAGGCAACTCAAACATCCTGACGCAACACAAAATTAAAACGATACTTCAGACCTTTCACAGTGAGGTCCGTGGAAAGACTACGAGCAATTAATATCTAAGCTTGAGCTTAGAAAAACACATTTACTTTGACATTCATGTCACACAGGATTACAGAGACTAAGTTCTCCAACTATCTACAACAGGTAAGATATTAGTTGTTCATAAGCTTTCAGTAAGTTCCCACTTCAAAAACCACTGTAAAACATTTCTACTGATCAGGTTTCCATTTTGACCAGTTTTTAATGGTAAAAGGTGCCAGTATTGATGTTCTGTGAAGAGCGATGCTGAAAAAAAAAGCCCACCGAGACAAGAGGAATAAAAGGTCTTTGATTTTTCATGTCAAGTAAAAAGCAGCTTCCTGTAGCAGAGATGTTGTAGATCATATAGCATCCTCCCCCACAAAGGTTGTACAAAACCCTCTAAAAATTAGCTCGGGTTTTGTCAGAACTTTGTAATGTAACTCAGGCCCGTCTGAGCTGAGCAGGACTCGGTGTAATGACCCCCGTCTCCCCTCTGTTTGGAGTTTGTGTGTCTTCTGGGAAGAGCCCTCGAAGATGAGGCGAGCACCATTAATGTGACTGTGGGGCGGCTCCATTTCAGAAACATTGATCTGCTTCTGCTGGAGCTCGCGGAGCGATGGAGCAGGAGAGTGGAGTCGAAGCGGAGAGACGCGGATCTAAAATGGTGCAATGAGGGGTCCTAATGTCATACGCTGATCAACGTATTCACTGAAAAGGACAAGAGAAATACTTCTAAACTATTCAGCAACAAACTCCCACACAAAAACTTGGAAAAAAATGGAAAATACACTAAATCAGCTGCTGGAAAAAGTACTTTAACAAACTTCAGAATTAAAAAAAAGAATGGCTGAAAACCCCAAGAAGCTAAATGGACACATTCAAGTTATATATTTCTTTTTGGATATTTAATTAAAAATATTCTGATGATCTGATATTAGATAATTTGCTTTTAATCCCTAAAAATCCACATTTTAAATTAAGAGGATTTGCAATTTAGGGGTGATAAATTCTGGTTTACCAGATCTGACTAAATAGCTTCAGTTTCACATAAGTTGTTTTTTGTTATCACAATTTTAAAATGAAATAGTTTAATGTTTTTTGGCACAATTTTTCTTACTTAATGATTCAAACTCAAATTTAGAGATGAGGACAAATTATAAAAATGTGAAATTTAAAAAGGTATATTTAAAAAAAACTAAGCCTGTTATCAGTGTAATGGACATTTAGGTTAATGTAGCAACAAACAGTTCTGAAACTTTATTCCCATAAGAACATAAATGAAATTCTTGCAGCGCTCTGCAGTTTTTTTTTTCTGTAAAAGCACTTTGTTAAAGAGAAACTAGCCCTTATTGTTGCCTGCGCTATTTTCTGTGACGTCTCAGTCAATAAAAGCATCATCAACAGTCAGAGATGTACACTTTGTGTCTTATACTGAATTTTTAGTTGAAAGCAAAAAACGCTGATCTATTTCACCGAACAGTGATTCTTGGAGCTGCATCACTGAAACGCCAGGTGGTATGAAGTAATGCTTCAATCAGGACTATTTCCTCCCACTAATTAATTGTTCTGATGTTTCCAAATGAATCAATGACCATCAGAAGATTGTTTGTGGCCAGGATGAATCCCAGTGTTTGTTAGAAAAGCATAAACAGATCAATGGAGCTCCACTTTATACGCCGGGATAAAGCTGAGACATCCGTTGCGACGGATGCCGGAGCGCGTGTGGGGCCTTTGGTGCTCCTGGAAACCAGAGCTGTAACACAAGCCCATTTAGCATATGGCATCTTTTTTACCACGGAGAGGTAAACACAGTGGGGAGGCCAGCAGAGCAGTAAAACACACTGCTCAGGACGGATCTCCCTGCGGACCCCCACACAGGGTGGACACACACAGAGGACATGGTCCAATGACAAGCTGAGGTCACTTTGCTCAGTTTTTCTTTCCTCTGAAATGACAATATAGGTTGCGATTCTTACTCGCTACATAAGAAAACATTTCCCTTCCTCCTCTTGGGTCACATGGTGCGTTTAATCACCTGTAATTAAGATCTTTTAAAGTTGAGTTAAACTCTGTTTCTCCAATCTGTTCAATAAGCTATCTACAACAGGTAAGATGTTAACTATTCACAACCTTTTCACAGAACCTCTAAAATAATGCTTTAAACCAGGGGTCTGCAATCTGGGCCTCTGTTTTCTCTGCAGCAGCTAGCTTTGACCAAATATAACATAAAAATTTAAAACCACAACAGAAAGCTGTAATTGTACAAGGTCTGTTGTTCAGTTTTCTGCAATATGTGAATCAAATTTCTGTAACTAAACAGATTTAAGTAAGACTGTTTTAACAGTAATTCAAAAAATAACAATTATAATAAGTAGTTAAAAGCTTGTCTTCCATAAAAACCTAAATGAAGGTATCATATATTGTTAGAGAAAATTCAGTCACAATTAAATTTTCAACAACTGTCCAAATTTTTATGTTTATTCGAATAATTTACTTTTATTTATTAATTCAAAGTTGAGAATTTATTAATTTTGCATAAACATATTAACGACTCAGACAGGCCTCCTTAAATCAGTGGTTATATTTTATCAAAGGGTCTGCAAGAATTTCATTTATGTTCTTATGGGAATAAAGTTTGGTCTTTTGCTTTGTCCTGAAATGTGGAAATACTGATAACTATTGATTTTATTTTTTTTAGAACATAAAGTAGTTTTTAGATGTATGCATTTATATAAACTTAAACATAGAGTTGCATTCTGCAAATTGTCATCTTAATTTCAATCTTCAAGTAAGTTTTGCAGCTCCAGACTAATTTTATTTTGTTGGAAAAGGAGGCAGAAATGACTCTTTTCATGGCAAAGGTTGCTCCTTTAAACGCTATGGGACTTTCTTTTTTTTTTTTAAAGTGACAATCTTAACAGATCAATGCAGACCTCTGGAATCAGATTGCAAAGACTGACCACATAAGGAGGACAGGAGGGAATCAGAAGGAAGATAACAAACCTGGGAGCGTACAAACTGCCTGAACACTCTGCTGCCATTCTTTGTCTGATCAGGAGAACCTCCTAAGGTGAGGTCTCACCAACAAACTGCTAAAAGGGCGTAAACAGAGCAATGACGGCAGGGTGTTAAGAACTTAGATGCCGGGAAGAAGCATTGAGGTGACACTAGACTAAAGAGAAGCCATAAAGGCCTGTTAGGGTACATTAGGTGGAGGAGAGGGTCATAAGGCTTCATGAATGTTTCAGCAGGACAGGGGCATTTGTCTTCCAGCTCTACTGTCAAAAAGCCATCATGACTCAGTGTCGGGGGTGGAGTGAGCGGCTGCGGTTGCAGGACAAAGACTCTCTTGTTTTTCCCCGTGGCAGAGCACCAATCACGAACATGCACTGAAAAATGAGCACAAACGGCGCCTGAACTCATCTTAGCTGTGGTGGAGCACTCAGCGGCCACCTCATCCTTCACCGTTTCAGCGTACTTTCCGTTGGATGGTCTCCGCTGGACCTTTTAGCTTCACTAATGTTTCCAACCATCACGGCGCAGCAAGCGCTTAAACAGTCATTTCCAGTCTGAAAGTATTACTGCAGAACATCCACGCCCCTCGGACCTTTAAGTTTCTTGTCCCCTTTGACCTCACAGACCTCTGGGAGTGGCCTGGGGTCATGGTCAATTGTCTAATGAACAATAGAGGTGAAGTCATGATAGCAACATGGACTCCATAATCTTCTTTTGAAAGAGAAGAGGGCCATGAACCCTGACAGGAAAAGATTTATCTACCCTAACAAACATTTTGGCAGTAAATGTCTGTACTGTTTCCTACAAGAGTCTGGTTTGTGGCAGTAAACAATTTTGCTAGTTTTAAATACATTTATCATGTTATTCTCAGCTACTCTATTATTCTGCAAAGGCTTCTTTGTTTAAAGCCGAATTCATGCAAATCAGCTAAAAAGAATCAACAATCATAATCAGTATGAAGCAGTGAGCATTTTGGGCGCTACTTGTTAACTAATAATGCCAAATTTAGTTGCACAAGTTCAGTAATGTATATTTTGGGGCTTACTAGTTAACTGTTAATGTCATAATATGTGGAGAGGTGGACCCAAAATGCAGACAGACAGGGTGGAACTCTAAAGTAAACTTACAAAACAGGAGTCCAAAACCATGAGGGGTGAGCCACAACGAGAACCCAGGAAGCTCAGGAGAGAAACACAACGAACCAGAGACACGTGAGGGGAAATGAGCAGGTTTTAAAAGCTGCAGGAAGTTAGGAGAAGTGGGGCACAGGTGAGTGATTACAAACTCAGGGCAGGTGGAGATGGGCGTGGCGGGGTAACAAACGATTGACTGAGGACAAGAGAGGATGACAAGAGCACAGAGAGCGAAGAACCAACTGACAAAGCAAAACACAGGAACCAAATAACAGAATTAAATAAACAATTAACTCAACACAAAAAACCCCAGATCCTGACAGTTAAACACAGGTACACTAGTTGACTATTTATAGATGCACTAGTTCATTAGTACGGGCAAAATTGTGTCAACTAATTGACTAATGAGCATTTTGGACACTACTTGTCAACTAGTAAAGCCAAATTTTATCTCAGCTGTTGACTAGTGAATATTAGATGACATACTGCTTAACTGATATACATTTTAGGCACACAAGTGAGCAGATTTTAGCAGTTTTAGCTAATTTTAGCCAAATTAGTTTACTAATGAATATTTTGGGGCTTACTAGTTAACTATTAAAAATATTAGAGACACTAGTCTTCCTCTGGGCCTCCTCCCGGTGGGACGTGCCCAGAACACCTCACCAGGGAGGCGTCCAGGAGGCATCCTCACCAGATGCCCGAGCCACCTCAACTGGCTCCTCTCGACGTGGAGGAGCAGCGGCTCTACTCTGAGTCCCTCCCGGATGACC
>NC_051450.1:17031127-17049278 GCF_001649575.2 Kryptolebias marmoratus
TCCCACCAGGAGGAGGCCCAGAGGAAGACCCAGGACACGCTGGAGGGACTATGTTTCTCGGCTGGCCTGGGAACGCCTTGGGATTCTCCCGGAGGAGCTGGCCCAAGTGGCTGGGGAGAGGGAAGTCTGGGTCTCCCTGCTTAGGCTGCTGCCCCCGCGACCCGACCCCGGATAAGCGGAAGAGAATGGAGAATGAATGGATGGACACTAGTTGACTATTTTTTAGCTGCACTAGTTAATTATCAAGGACAAGAATGTGTCAACTAACTGACTAGTGAGCATTTTGGGTGCTACTTGTCAACTAGTAAGGTCAAATTTAATCTCATTTGTTGACTAGTGAATATTAGAGGACATACTGCTTAACTAGTATACATATTAGGCACTCTAGTTGGCAGTTTTTAGCTGCACTAGTTAACTAGAAAGAATTTGACAGTCACTGATCCATTAATGGACATAATTTGTGTTGACTAGTTAACATATAAGAATTTTTTATGCTTATTAGCTAACTTGTATGAATCATTGACTATTTGTGTCCAGTGGTCTACTAGTGCGATAAAAAGCTAGTTGAAACTTTTGGGCTACTAGTGCGGCAAAATGGCTGACTAGTACAATGTGTGGTCCAACTAATTGGGCCACTAGTTGGTTGAAAACTGTTACTGTGCAGTTAGTTCAGTGCAGTGGGCAAAAGTGCTCCTTGAGATCAAGGATATCAAATAAATACACAAATGGCTTGCCATAGAGAGAAAAGTAGGTGAAAACTAAGCTAAAACACTAGAACTATTAGTCAAGACTACTTTAAAAGGGTACACAAAAGTTTATCAAAGTGTAAATAAATTAGAAATGGTTTAAAAGGCTTCCATGGTAAGCATGTGCAGGTTTGCAGGGTTATACAAGCCTGCGCTGCTCCCCTCTTTACTCTCATGAGGGAATCAATCAGTGCCTGTCCTCTGTGTGAGTAGTGACTGTTCTCAAGGAAGATGAAATGAAGGGAACGAGGGAGGTGAGGAGAAGACAAGAGTCCTTGTCAGCTAATCCACTTAAAAAGGAATGAGATCTGGCTCTTCCTCTACTTTCTTTCTTGTCGTGTTTGCTAATAAAAAGAATGCACAATGTGGGATAAGTAACTTTATTTCTCATGCAGAGGATGCAGCCTCCCTTCATGTCATACGTGAAGTAACGTTTGACAGTAATGCACGGACTCAGTGTTTCCATCGACATAAGTGAAGCCGTCTAAGTGTTCATCCAAATGGACAGCTTAGTTAGGATTAGCTGAACTAACGGCAAACATCTTTGGTGGCAGGGAGGTCACCTTGTGTGCATGGAAGTGCATGTGGCAGGAGTACAGTGTCCATATGTTGTAAGTCCTTCCCTCAGGATTCAGAGACGTTTTCTGGACTGCGAGAAAACTGGATTTTTTTTTTTTTAAAAAGGCTTTTGGTGCACCCAAACAGTTTTTTTTTTTTTCAAAATTCGTGATCATTATCTGTCAGAGAAAAACTTTCCAATAATAAAAAAGGAAGGAGCTTTTCTCCTGTCTGCCTCACAGCTTCATCACCCAGGAATAACAGTTGGGTCCACACAAAAGCCTTGCGCATAAAGACACAAACAGCTCACAGAGAACTATTGTAAAGCGCAGTGCATGGGGAGTAGGACCCTATAACACTTTCTAACATCCCGAATGACAATGCCAGATGTCGAGCTACAAGCAGATTTACTCCTCTCAGCCCAGCTGCATAAGAATCGACCAGAAGGAGAGCTCAAACAGGAGCAACAGATAAGACAGAAGGAGGTAATACAGGTACATTTTAGAATAGCTTTGTTCGGGGTGGGGTGTTAGGGGTATGTGTGTGCGCACGTGTGTGTGTCTGCAAATATGCTGCCCCGTGGGATACCCCCCGTGCAACCTCACACCAGCCCCCACAGAGAAGGATAAGGCCATCTGCCCACCTCTCTCATCAATCCCACCTAGAGGAGCAACACGGAGGGGCTTTGCGCCCCAGTGTTTGATCTGCCTTTCATTCAGCCCGCAGCACACAAGCTGCTGAGCCTCCCCGCGTGTCTCCTGCTGTACTGTCCGCCATCCCAGAGGAAATCCTCAGCTCCAAACAAGGTGTGGAAATCATGCTGATCACACAAAAGAACAGAGTCGGGGGGGTTACAAACTTAAATAACTTAACTCACGTGTCTGAGTCACACAGGTGACACGCTGTTGGGGTTTTTGGTGATTTAATGTCCACAAAGCCAAAGCAGATGAAAGTTTCTGGTTAAAACAAACCAGAGAACATCCCTGTTGTGAACTGTGTGTGCCATTATTTGCATTAAAAGTTAATGAAGCTCGGGGAAAATGAGGAACGGTACAGAAATTTGCCAAATATCAACATATATCCTGTGTGTTTTGGGGGGAAAAAATGACATCTTTCAGAGTTTAGAGGAAGATCATGTGATTGATTAAATTTTGGATCTATTTTGTAACAATGCCATGGCCTCGGTTGGAAATTTTGATATAAATTCACTATCTGGTGTAAGAATAACAGCATTTATGTCCGAAATGTGACCCCTGATTTTGATCTTTCATGTCCTTTAATATTTACTTTATCTTCACAGTAAAAGTAAAGAGTAACCAAACCTCTTAGTCAGATGCTGTAACGTACTTTTTTTCCCAATAAAAAGCACGAGAGTGGAAGTATAATTAGAAATACTCAGAAAAGAATCGTATAATTGTTTGTAACTGTTGAGTAAATTTGTTTAATTTCACCTGGGAACACTGAAAAGTCTTAATGGGCAGGGAAAAAAAGGAAAAGTTAGACTTTATCTTGAACACCACTTAGTTTTCATGTGGTTTTAAAAGAGAGACAGAGCCACATACAGACAGAGAGCTGTTGTGGTTATAGTTTAGAAGTCCACTCAGCTAAAAGTCTAAGCACTGTCTGGAGTATACACACACACGCACACACACACACGGACGGCTATTAGACAATCAATAGACACTAATACATCAGAGCTGTGGACTACTCAGCTCAGACTGCGAGGAAGAGAAAAGAAGCATCATTTAAAAGTGGCTCCAGCTGTAAGAATATTTCACCAGCAGCTCCCTGCCCTTTATATCAGTGAGCATCATAAATTAATCACAGCAGTGCATTTAGTCGTGACCACTTTTCTGGGGTGGTGTAAAGTGTTACAGTTTGGTAAAGAGTGATGCTTGTTTTAATCTCAGAGGGAATTCTGCGAACGCAAAGCTCCGCCGTTATTAATATTCCATTAATACATGAGGGCACCCTGACGTACAGCTCCACAGAGGCCCCTGTTAACGTGCCAGGAGGTTAAGTGTGAAATCAATCCATATAAACGACCCAGATAAAAATTCTCTCACCGCTGGTGCGGTGAGTCCTAAATCAGCCAATCAGAGGAGGTGCTAGTAAAACCAGTCTTTTAGCACGGAGCGCTAACAATTTCAGTATTTCAGCTCTGGCAGCTCATTCTCCCTCTGGCTTTCTTTCTCCACTCTTCTCCTCCACCCCTACGCGCCCGGAAGACCACATAAAGGGCCGGTGGCTGGGGGGCTGTATACATGGGAGGGGCAGGCCCAATGAAGGCAGATCTACACTTGTTCAAGCATCCATATTTTGGCTATTTGAAAAAAAGGGGGAGGGCTGGTAACATTCAGTGAGCTGTTGACCTCTGACCTTGAAGGCTGCTGTCCTCTCTATCTATCTATCTATCTATCTATCTATCTATCTATCTATCTATCTATCTATCTATCTATCTATCTATCTATCTATCTATCTATCTATCTATCTATCTATCTATCTATCTATCTATCTATCTATCTATCTATCTATCTATCTATCTATCTATCTATCTGTCTGTCTGTCTGTCTGATCAGACACATGTGGGACAGTTGGTGACAGCGTGAGGACAGATGTCAGTCAGAGCGACGCTCCTTTTGTGTGCGAAGCAAAGGGCCACTTTACAGCTTGGCTCTTTTGTCATTCATTAGCTCCCCGGGTTTGTTCGTGTTTACTGGGAGTATGTCGTGTCCAGTTCATCACCAGCCAGGAAAACTGCAAATGCTGTTGAAGTGTTGTTCAGATCGGACAACAGTTAACGTTTCGGTTAGCTACTGTCCCCCAGAGAAAGTTTGCTTAAAATCAGAATGTTTACTGCTGTTATGTGAAGACGGTTTATGTCCAGGGGGGTAATGTTTTGTTTGTCTTTTGCTATGGAAATAATTTAAAATGTGCTTGTCTCAGAGGAGATCCAGTTTTTAAGACTGTCTGAATCATGTGAAATCAAAAGTTTAATTATAAAGTAAATTACCCAGATTATGTGTATAAAATGGGTCTCATCCTTCGAGGTTTTGCAGCATTGTTTGAATTATTTACAGAAATGGTTTTGTCTTCTACATCTTTTTATCACCTTCGTTTAACAGGGAAACTCTGGCCACGGCAGCTGATAGTAAATTAGAAGTTTTAAATAAAATACTGCTTTACTTACAGCTGCACTGTCTTTATTTTTTCTACCTAAAGTCTTGATTTACAGTGTGCATATTTTTATTTTTATGTTTTAAAAATAATGATAATAATGATAATCATACATTGTCATTATATTTGTTACAATGAAATTCTGGCAATTGTACTTTACCATAAAAATACATGGATGGCAATTTAATCTCACCTTTTATTAATCTGAAATTTAAACAAACAACAAAAGATGAATTTGCACTTTGAACATGCACTTTTTTATTACTTGCTGATGATCAAAAAACTACCCTCAAAGTAAAACAATCACACACTGTGGCGTGCTCTAGGCAGCCTAATATAACATAAAATATCATTATACTTTTTAAATTAAAGAAGATTCACATTATAGACAAACAAGCTTAAAACAGCAAAGGTAAAAATGTTGAGCTTTTTAAAGCAACAATAATAATAATAATAATAATAATAATAATAATAATAATAATGGAGAGTGTTATAGCTTCAAGCCACAGAACAACACAACATAAATACATATTTACAGGATTTAAAAGATCACGTCTCCTTTAAAATAAATCTATAAATTAAAATGTCCTTTTTTTTCTTCCACAAGCAGCAGAGTCTATCCTGTTTAACTCATTTAAAATGTATCACAGGCTTTTTCATTTTTCTAGTTCCAGGGCCGATACTCGGAGTTTAAAACTGTTAACCCGGGATAAGAGACGCCCTGCTCAGGGTTCTTCTGTAATCTGTGGAGGTCCTTCATCGGGAACACGGAGTCCTCCTCCAGTCCAGGCTGGACACCGGTGGTTTCCATTTGTCTCTCTGCAAAAAAAGACAATATATTACATTTCAACACATCAGTCTTTACATCCTTAAATATTAAAACTGGCTTTTGCACAATATATTTTGCATTTTTCTCACCATAGACACATTTTCCTCATTTATGGAGACTATTTTCTAATTCCTTTTTATTTGTATGGAGTTCTTTTTTGTAATTTTAATATTTTTTTACTACTAATTGTTTAATTTTTCGTTTTAATATCTCACTAACATCCAGTTAGGCTTTAAACAAAAGCTAAGTTTGAAGTTTGAAGGCAAAGGAAACAAAATCTTTGGTATGTTTTTGTTTTATTTGTTGTTTTTTTTAGTCATAAAAATAAAACGATATGAACAACTGCATTTTAAAGAACAAAAACAAAAAAGGGGCAAATAATAATAAAAACTCATGTTTCCTCTTTTACACCAATAATAAAATTGTGACATTTATTTAACTTCCGGTTATCAATAATAACAATCAGGGTTTTTAAATTTAAATGAAGATTATACATGCGTGTATTTGCTCCTGTATTTCCTCACTTTTGTGGACTTTCTGGTGCTGTTTGAGCTCCTGCTCCTCCGGGAACGACGCCCCGCACAGCTCGCACTGGTGCGGCTTGTCCCTCGCGTGGGTCCGGCGCACGTGGCTGTCGTGGGCCGCGTGGGAGGCGAAGGCCTTCCCGCAGTGTTTGCACTTGAAGGGCCTCTCGCCGGAGTGCTGCCGGATGTGCGTCCGCAGGATGCTGGAGGCGGTGAAGGCCTGAAGGGGAAAATAATAATGATTATAAAACGCTTTTATTGTCTTATATATATTAATGATAAAGCGACTCAGCCTTATTATGGCCTCACATAATGGGCCTATGGAGTTCAATTATCCAGCTGGAGAAAAAGCGGTCTGGGAATCCTGAGGTCGCGGGTTCGAACACGGGTTGTGACTGGTTTAAAACAATTTTAAAAAGTCCCAGCAAAGTAGTCCGTCCGGGGTCATAAATTAAAAGCCAAAAAACCTTGAAGCACAAAAGTCTGGGTGTGCATCTGGAGGTAATTAGCATCTAAGTGGGGCGAAGACTGAAGACTCGCGCCAACAACAAAACACCGTGAAAAAACTGGTTTAAAAGATGAGTCAGAGAGGAGCAGAGAAACGCCTGAGGGGAGCTACTATAGAGTAATAGAACAGACACATGTTTAAAAAATATATATTTCTTGTTTTTTAAGGCCTCCTCAGCTAACATGCTGCAGCTAGCAAACTGAATTTAAATTTAATGAAGCCAAATTTTAATTCGATACTTGTTCAGATATTTAGTCACAATAAAACCTGTTATTATTTTTTCCTCTCAGCCCGTTTCAAACCATTCTTTTTTGGTTACACAACACACAAAACACCGTTTATGTTCAGGCCAACAAGTCAAACTAATTTAATAATTCAATAAACGGAGTAAAATTACGGAAGCCGAGAATGACCACACTCGCTGTTTTTATTTTTTGCGACTATACCTTTTGTTATTAATTTTTGTTAGACATAACGACTTAAATGTCACAAAAATATATAAATAAAATAAATAAATAATTGAATAATTGAATAATAATCATACAAATAAAAAAGTGAAAATGCATTCACTAAATCTAAACACCCAAACAGGTTAGTTCATAAACCTGACCTGTTTCTAGACTATTCTACGGGACCAGGCTGAAATAATAATATCTAATGCATTCGAATTACACTTTTAGGCACTGATATAAACTAAAAGAAACGTTTTGATACCTTGTTGCAGTAGACACATTTATAAGGCCGCTCTCCAGAGTGCACACGCATGTGTTTGTTGAGGCTGGAAGACTGAGAGAAACTCTTCCCACAAACTGAGCACTGCGTGGAAATAACACATTTTAATCAGTCATCTTGTGGAATAGAGAAAAAAATATAAATTTTTGATGCATTCTTTTTGAAAACAGAATGGGCAACATCGCTATAGTCGGTAGAGACTATTTACATTTAAAGCTTCACAGACAATCATTTTATTTAATTTAGTTTCGTTCAATACACAAATTATTTCGATGCATTTTATATTACACAATAAAAATATAAAGATATTTTTGCATAAATGGGCCCTAAACCATAAAAAGTCCGGCTCCTGGGAGCTGTCCCTTCAGCACCAACTTTTGACATCCTGCAAATAACAGCGCGCGTGCTGCTTTAGTACCTTGTGAGGTCTGTGTTTTTCATGCACGTGCAGAATGTGGATCCGCAACCTGTCCCGCTTCTCGAACGACCTGTTGCACAGGTGACAGGGGAACTTCCGGTCCCCCTGGTCCACGCAGCGCGTGTACTTCAGGTGTTTGTCTCTGTAGTACCTGTAGGCGAACACCTTCCCGCACCTGTCGCACTTGAAGCCCTCCCCGGCATCTGGAGACAAAACGAAGGCATTCAGAGCGGTGGAGATTACAACGCACCCGCGGATCTGCGAGCGGATTCCGACCTTCGGTGGGGGGGCCCGCGTTGCCGTCCTCTTTGGGGTACTTCAGGGTGAGCGGGATCCCGAGGAACTGTGTGTAGCAGTCTCCGTACCACACCAGGAGCTCCTGGCCTGGGCCGATCTCTTTGCAGGCCTCGTAGAAAATCTGGCCCTGGACCTGCACCGCGGTCAGGTTCTGCTCCTCCGGGAACCGGGCGCACTTCACCAAAGACATCCAGTTTCCCGACGCGCCTCGGCCGTCCACGAAGTGACTCAGCCGGCCGTTCTCAAACACCTGGAGGAGGACCAGCTGAGTTTTTATGACAGACTCGAAGCCGCAGAAAATAAATATATATATATAAGAAAGAAAAAAATCCTCACCTCCCACATTAACGTGTTGTCGTCATATGTTTTTATCTCGCTGGTGTTGACCAGCTTTCCTCGGAAAGGTCCGAAACGTGCGCCTTTGGGGATGCTGCTTTTATCCGTGAAAACCCCGCAGTGGGAAGCGTTTCCCCAAGACGCCTGGAGGACAATTAGCCCTGCAACACGGAGTTAAAAGATCAACCCCGAGAGGCAGATCACAATTTTTTTATTTTTATTATTAATAAAAGGTTTTTCTCACCTTCTGGGAGTTCAAGGGTTTCTTTGTCGAGCGGAATGTGGGATTCAGAAGCTGAGAAAACAAGCAAAAATGTTAAACAATACAGAGAAGAGATAATATTATTTAATCAAACAGATATGTTTATTTGACATTAAAAAGTCATCTGATTGGATCACCTGGGTTTCCTGGCAGGGTCACTCCTGATATGGCGTGCCCGACGCTGCGCTCCTGCCCGCTGGAGTACCCATACAGCACCAGGAACAGGTCGTCCTCACTGAAGTTATAAGCTGTGGCCTTTTTCCCCGGGGACAGATGTGCGCCCTGCAGGCCGAACAAGCTCTCCTTGGAGGAGGAGGAGGAGGAAGAGCCCGATGAAGACCTCTCGCTGGCCGGGCTGCTGAAGTCCGCGGACAGCGGGCCGGCCGCGTGCTCCGTCACCACCGCGGCCAGCTCCTCCGGCTTGGAGAGCAGCGCGTGCCCGGCCAACATCTGGCTCGGGTTGTACGGGAACGCGCTCAGCACCATGTGCTCGTGGAGGACCGGGCCGCCCTGGTTCAGGAAGGCGCCGCCGGGGAGGCCGAGGGGCAGGGAGGTGTCCGACACCAGCCGACCGAGCGACTTGAGCGGGTGGGGGAGGCCGTGCGTCCCGGGGAAGATGTAGGGGTGCGGGCCGGGGAAGAAGCCCCGGGCTGGGCTGTCCTTCAGCATGACGGGGATGCTGGAGAGGGACATGACAGCACGGAGGGTGGAGGAAAGGTTCAGAGGGGGATTTTGTTTTCTTAATGGACGAGAAAAAGAGAAGGAAGAAAGAAAGGAAGAGAGGGCGAGTTACAAAAACATAACCACACCTGTGATATAGGACTGCTTCAGGTGTGGAGACAGGATTATCTAATCTAAACCTAAAATTTGAATCCTGTCGAGCAAATATTGACCAAAGCTCTTGGAGAGGGTGCCATCCGCAGTAAAAATCGGACAGCCGACTTTGCAATATTTCCAGCTGAGAGGTCACACACACCACCTGGTTTAAACATGCGTTTTAAACAAAAAACTGCTTTCCAGTCAGCCAGTAAATAGAGAGACAAACCAGGGTCATGACACCAATCAGAGAACAGTCAGCTCGGAGCAGAGGTCAGCATTAATGAAGCATTTTATAGACTTTGACACTAATTTAAGGGGAAAGAAAGAGAAATGCGTAAAAAGAATGGAGTGCGTCCTGCTCTGTGCGTAATGTAGCTCTTAAACTTTGCTCTTTTCTTAAAAAAAAGGTTATCTAAAACATTTCATCAGATGCAAAACAAACTTACCTCCTGAAATGAATCAGAGTCGTTTCAGTGACAAGCCAAAAACTTCTGCAGCGTCAGTCTGCGTCCTGCCGCCCGCGTGTGGCTCCTTGTGGTCATCCGAGGGCACCCACCGGGTTTACATCAGCACGTCTGATGAAGAGGATGCTCCTCAGCTTCCTCCTGCCTTCCATTGGCCGAGAAACAGCTCATGCATCTCAATGCATCTTCCTGCAGGCAGGAGGCTTTAAAGGGGCAGGTGCTCAGTATTTAGACGAGGGGGCAGTAAAGAACAAACTTTCAAAATCTGAGCAGCTGAATTCATTCAAGTGGAAATTCAGGGTTATGGGAAACATGTTTACAGAAGTTGTTAGGGTCTTAAAACAGAGGCAAGCCCCCAAAATATTTGGATTTTCAACTTTGCCTTTTTAAAACAAAGAAATAAAACTAAAGCAGTAAAATTAAGCTCTATGTTGTTTATAATTATTGTTACAACTAAGAATATGCAACAGAGACTTGGCACCGATGAGTCAAACTAAACTGTTTGTGAATAAATAGGCTATTTTATTTTTTATAAACCATTTAATTAACTTTAGCACATATGTGACAAAAAACTGATTTACAACTTTGACAAGCTTTGATAAGTCTTGTTTATCTAACTGTTTCGTACACGCTTATATGCTCTTTCTCCTGTTGTCACGGAGCGCAAACTGCGCACGCGCCGAAGCGTATCCATAGTAACAGGTAGTTTTTGTGCTTAAATATGCTGACATGCTACTTGTATCGCAATATGGATGCAGCCTAAATAATAGTTGAACAATTATGTTTGAATTTTTTTTCTGGGGGTTCAATGCAGGACTCGCACGGATAAATGTTCAAACATTTGTTTATTTTGAGGGACTCGTTCTCGTTGCCTAGCAACCCCCGGCGTCAACTTCCTTTTTTGTTTGTTTATTTATTTGCAAAACTTTGAACAAACTTTGCGCTTCTTGTAATCGATGAGGAGTGCGTTAATTTAAAAATATTTTTAGACTGGACAGAGAGGATAAGTGAAAGTGGACATTTAAGACGGAAAAACTAAATTTGAGTTTGTTTTTAAGCGTCGCTGGCGAGCAGTGCTAGCATAGCATCCCGGTTAAGGTAGCTATCAGGTTAGCTTTGGGGTTTAGCTTCATGAGTTTATTTCAGTAAGGCTGTATTGAACAGCTAGTGAATGGCTATAAGTTATCAATTAATTCTGTTTTTCTCTAGACAACAAAATGGGAAGAAAGTCGGCAAAGGAAAGTAAAACTCCATGCAACGAACCGGTAGGGAACAAAAATACATTTTCACCTTTACCCATAAAGCCTAATAATTATACTGTATGTTATGTGAAATTTGACACAGGTAGCTGTAGTTTGGCTCCATATTATGGCTGTACCGTAATAATTCTTCTCCCTGTCCTCTCAGTTTGAGCCCCTGCCTGTGGAGATAAAAACCCCAGCCACAGCAGTGCTGCTGCTGAGCTCTCCAGAGGAGGACATCCTGGTGAAAGCATGTGAAGTAATCCGCACCTTTGCAGAAAAAGGTCCAGCAAAATACACCAACACCTATTAGTCTGACTTTGCCTGACTTTAATGGCTTACTTTAAGTCAGATGTATCCTACAGTGTGTTGTAATGACATGTTAGTGTCTGTTTGCTGAGTTTTGTTGTTCGCTGTCTCCCCCTGTTGTCAGGAGATGAGAATAAGGTTTCTCTGCTGGGACTTGGAGCCTTGGAGCCCCTCTGCAGGCTCATTAATCACAGCAACAAACTGGTCAGAGGCAATGCCTTCACGGCTCTGGGCATCATGGCCACCAATGGTATGTGTTATGACAAAGACTTTGCAATAAATTCTGATGATTAACTATACAAGTAATGCAAACACCTGGCTGTAAAGTTTCCTGACCATTTATTTGCATGGATGATGGTTTACTCTACAAAATAAGAGTCCGAATTTAGTTTTATCGGTTGAACAAAATAAGTGAGCTGATGGATGGCCTCGCTTTGGGTCACTGCAGTGAGCTTTTCTCATGTTTTATTTGAAAGGCAACGTAAGCAGTGCTTTGAAAAAACAAAACGCCATTCCATCAATTATAGAAAAACTCTCTCTTCAAGGTGAGTAATTTTATATTTCAACACTCACACATGTTGTAGGCAATCTGTATTTTTAAGGCAGTCACAATAAAAGCTATAAACTCTTACTATACAACGTGTTGCTGCCTTTTTGTATTTGTTTCGTTTCTGTATTTTTTTTGCCTCAGAGGACACAGTGCTCCATGAGTTTGCGACCCTGTGTCTTGCGTCTCTGTCCGTGGATTTCCTCAGCAGGGTCCAGATCTTTGAGAACAACGGCCTGCCACCTCTGATTTCCCTCCTGTCCAGCTCAGACCCCGACGTCAAGAAGAACTCGCTTGAGATCATCTCCAACCTTGTTCAGGTTTGACTCAGTCTGCTGTGGGTTTACAGCAGTTGGCCTCTTGTTTTTGTTCTGTTTTCCTGATTCCTTTTGCGGGTTTTGGCGTTACGAAGGACTACAAAAGTCGCCAGGCAGTGCACGAGTTCGGAGGAGTCCCGCCACTTTTGGAGCTGCTGAAATCCGAGTTTCCTGTCATTCAGCATCTGGCTTTGAAGACGCTGCGGTGCGTCACTGCTGACAAGGACGCACGCGGCGCCTTCAGAAACGAGAGCGGATTTGAAAAGCTGGTGGACATCCTCCATAACAAGGTTCATTCTGTTATTTCTGTCAAAATAAGCTAAAGCAGGAGGAAAGAATAAAGCGACAGTAATACCTGTTGTGGTGTTTCATATTGTTACATTTTCATCCTGTGCTCCTGCATATATTCCTTTATTTCTTACAGGAGTTTAGCGACTTGCATGTTGAAGCTTTACAGGTGGTGTCTAACTGTTTGTGTGACCGTGAGGCTGTTGAGCAGATCCACAGTGACGGAGGACTGGCGAGGCTGATGGACTTTGTCCTCGCCTCCAACATTCCTGAAATCCAGTCCACTGCAGTGAAATGCCTCACCAGGGTGGCACAAAGCTGTAAGCACACCAACAAAGCAGGATGACAAAAACACAGTAGCTCTGTTTTTTTTCTTTTCTTTTACTCATTTGTCCTGTCGCTCCTGAATGCACGTGCAGCCGAGAGCTGCAAAGTCCTCCACGAGCAGGAAGCAGAGAAAGTTCTAACTGAGCTTCTGTCTGTGGCGGACGCCGGCGTGAAAGCGTCCGCCTGTCGAGCTGTGGCTGCCATGAGCGTCCACCCGCCCAGCAAAGATGACTTCAGAGACCTGGGTACGCATACAGTTGCTGAGCTACAACGGGGCCAGCACAGTCATGTAAGAGAATGTAAAACGGATTTGTGTGTTTCAGGCTGTATCCCCGCAGTGGTGCAGCTGCTGAGCAGCGAGAACCTTGAAGTAAGAGAAGCAGCAACTCAGACTCTTTCTGCCCTCACCCAAAACAACCAGCCTAACTCCCTGTGAGTGCTAAACTGACCACGTGACCTCTGACCTCCACCTTAATGGTACCATACATCAGGGAAAGTTTACTCTGATCTAAGACCTAACTCTTATTCTCTGTGTTCATTTGAATCAGAGAAAAATAAAAACAACGTACAAAAATACATCTGAGCCATATCAGGGTTTAAAATGGCCTAAATGCAAACAACACTAAACTTATTATAGTGTCATTTATTTATGAAACAAAAATGCAGAAGTGGTGTGTGACAAATTAACTAATAGAAACAGCTAACATATTCTGTTTCACATAAATCAGACTAAATTTAGACTCATTCCTTTGTACAACCTTGCTTCAGAGTATTGAATTCTTCTTGATGAATGCAACATAAGTAGCTAAATTCAATTTATCCACTGCAGTTTACCCGTCCCCGTCCCTGTCTTTGGTTGAATATGTCATGATGAAGCTTAGAGAATTATTTACCGACTTCCTATGCATCATTCCTTTACCGTCCCCTCTTTTATTGCTTTGCCTTTTTAAATTTGACCATTCTGTTTAAGAAATGCAGTGTATATGTTGCAGAGGTTCTGTATGGTTGTGCAGGACGGCAGCAGTCAGAATCAAAGCTCTTCAGTTTATCGTCTGCTTGCCGACTTGCTGTCTTCCAGAGCAGTGTTTGAGGCCGGGGGCCACGAGGTCCTTGTCCAGCAGCTGGACGGAAGCTGCCCCGTGTCCGTGGCCAGTTCTGCCGCCACGCTTTGCAACATGGCAGGAGAGGAGCTCATCAGGTCCAGCATCTTGTCCCGCGGAGGCATGCAGGCCCTGGCGGAGCCCCTGAAGTCCAAAGACCCTCAGGTCCTGATCAGCGCCACGCGGTGTGTGGCTGCTCTGGCCTGCGACGCAGAAGCCAGGGCAAAGGTTTGTGTTTGTTTAAAGGCTCGTGTTTGTTTAATGACAGGAATGTTGTGACATTTCAGGTTTCCTATCAAGCAAATGTCTGTTGTTGTTTTCTTACACCAACACACAACTTATAAAGCAATCAAACCACAAGGAAATCATTCAAAATCTTTTTTTTTTTCGTAACTAAATTGTACTTCATGTCCCGCACAGTTGCAAAGAGCTGGAGGTCTGCAGCTGCTGGTGAATCTGCTGCAGTCCAACGACAGGGAGGTGCTGCACGGTGCCTGCTTTGCTGTGAATGTCTGTGCTAGTGATAAATCCTCTGCAGTGGAAATGTGCAAATTTGGGTAAACGTATAAGAAAAACACTAAACTGAACTAATGAGTGTTGCCTCCTAAGGACAGAGAAGCGTTTCTCAGTAAAAGTACAAAACAAAAACATGTTGGTCATGTCTGAAATGTAATGTCAGACACAGCCAGCAGATGGCACCATGCGTGATGCTTTCTGTTTTAAACGTGAATGATTAGTTTTGTTCATTTCTCGGGTCTCAGAGCCCTGGAAACCCTTCAAGAAATCAGTCAGTCAGCAAATCGTAGGAACCATTTCAGCGACGTGGCCATAATCAGCCTGCTTGACTCCAACTTACCAGTTAAATTCAGCCTGACGGGACAGCTGACGTCTGCTGACATCATCACCGGTGGATTCTATGATGCTGGGAAGGTTTGTTTTCTGTCGTTTTCCTTTTATTTGAGCAAGAGCTTTGAGAGGCAACCTAAAAAAACAAAAAGAAGTATGACTAGACTTTTTTTTTCTGGTCTGAACTGATGTTTTCTTTCTACAAAGAGTTCTTAAATTCATAACTACGTAATTTAAAATAAAAAACAAGGACAAGCCTTTTATGTTTCTCGTTATTTAACTTGTTCTGTTAGCAAAACTTTTAAAAGAGCCAATGGAAGTCTGCCTTTATACCTCTACCAAAATGACAGGTGAGATAATAAAAAATAAAGACAAAGTTTATCCAAATAAAAGTGACGGTGAATAGGTCAGCTGGGATTTGGACCTTTAAAACATTAATTGATATTTTACAGCAGCATCTTTAATGAATATTCAGGGTTTCAGTAAATCCACCCCATTTTTCTGGCAGAAAGACACAAGGACAAAAAAGCTCCCATGATGGTTTCTGCACCAGTTTCCATGAACTGTTTATTACTTTCAGTTTTACTCATTTTTTTTTATTTTTGGTTAAACATTACATGTTCTCAGATGGGTTCAGTATTTGTAAGCAAAAACAAGACTTTAATCTGTGCATCTACTGCAGCTTTTATTGACTTTGTTTTGCAGAAATGCAAACTTTAAAAATAAAAATAATCCGATAAATAGTTTTTACGGGAGAAAACATTGAGATCAGACTTACTCATTTTGGTTTCCTTTTCATGTTCCATGACTGGAGTAAGATTTCTTTCTTTGTGTTGCAGGTTTGTTCAGGCCAGAGGGTTCGGACTTTAGAGGAACTGTTCACAGAACCGGTCAACCAGCACCGACCCATTATTCTTGTCGGCCCCACAGCAGAGTATAAATCAATCCACACAACATGTCTACATGGATGAAAGGAAACATTTGTCCAAATTTACATATTTTATTGTGGGTTTATAGCTACTTAAAAAAAAAAAAAACCTGCGGTAAATATGAGCTAGATTCATCTGATTATCATTTTTAGATCTTAAATCGTTTCCAATTTATCCCTCAGTTCCTTTTTTTAATCCATGTACACAACTTCCCATTTCATTTTTACTGCAGTTTCCATAGTTTAATCACTAAATAATAAAAAAATAGTTTAAAAGTCAGAGATGTTACCTTTTTTCTTTTCTTTTTGTGGTAGAGGAGCAGATCTGCCAGAAGAGAAACAAACAAACCAATCAGAATCAGCCACTAGCATTAAAAAAGACAGAGGAACACAAAGGTGTGTGTGTGTGTGTGTGTTCATGTGGAATGTGTAGAGTTAGAGTACCTAACCCTCAGTACGGAATATAAAACTCTGATCCTTTAAAGGAAGAAGAACGAGGAGGTGAAACGAGACGACGAGTCTTCAGCGGAGAAACCACGGAGCGCGGCCGACGACGTCTCGCTGCAGATGTTGGTTAAAAAGGCCAAAGAAGCCATCTTCCCTGTGAGCGATGAAACGGAGCAGTGTGCTGCACTGGGCAGGTGAGAACCCAACCAGAGAACTAAAATCCAGGGCTAGAGATAAAAATTTAAAAAAGAGGACTTTTCTCATCTTCAAAGTCGTGAAAACCAAATCATATTGAAGCGCTTGTGAAATGTTAAACTCGTCAGGCTTGTGAGTGAAGCCATGGGTGGAGCAGTGGAGGTGGAGAAGCTGCACGAGTTCCCGTGGGTCCTGCACCTCAGTGAGCTCAAGTTTCAGCTCGGGTCGAACGTCATCCCCATCGGTTTGATCAGCAAGGGGATCTACTGCCACAGAGCCCTGCTGTTCAAGGTACAAGCAGTCCCCACATGGACTCTTCATAGAACCTAAAAACTGCAGCTTCCTTTCATATATTTGAGTTTTTAGGCCTTCCGTCTCTTCTGTAACTTCCAGTATCTTGCTGACTGCATCGAAATGAGCTGCACTCTCGTTCGGGGCGAGTACAACCGGGCCTGGAACCAAGTGGTCCTTTTCACTGAGAACCCCAGCAATCGGAGCCTCTCACAGCCCCGCCGCTACATCGTAGACCTGATGCATCAGCCTGGAGCCTTACTGGCAGTCGGTACCCCGGCGGCTCTGCAGTATCAGACCATCTAAGCAGTTTTAGGCGAGTGCTTTTTTTTTTTTTAATATGACCGACTCCATCCTCTGTGCAACAAGCTTTAAGTCAAACAATAAACTAGCAGTCGCATCATCGGTCGACTCTCCATTAAATGTTTGATTTTTACCCTCACATAAGGACCTGGGGTGTGGCGCAGCGGCAAGAAGGTCGCAGGTTCGCTTCCCAAGCCGGGGGCCTCTCCGGGTGGAGTTTACATGTTCTCCCTGCGCTCACGTGGGTTTACTCCTGATACAGACTGAAAACATGCATGTTAGGAACTCTAAAAGTGTCCCTGGGTGTGAGTGAGAGCGTGAACGGTTGGTTGTCTCGTTTGTCTCCATGTGTCCCTGTGATGGACTTGCGACCTGTCCAGGGTGTCCCCCTGCCTCCCACACAGCGACTGCTGGAGATGGACACCAGCTCCCCGTGACCTGGAAAGGACGAGAGTAAAGAAGATGGACGGATGGATAAAGATTCAGATCAGTGAACTTCTACACCAGATCTGCCTGGATTGGCTGAAATCGGGGCTTTGGGGAGAATCCAGAGCTGATGATTGGGATCTTTGTCCTGTTGAAACACCCAAGTTTCAGCTTTCCAGCTGCTGACCTGAAGTAAAGCACGCCTTCGTGACCTTTGACACCTGCTCCTGACTGATACCGTTCACCTGTGGGGTCCTTTTGCTGCTCAGCGATTACCTAAACCAGGACAGCTGAACTTCATTTCAGTCTGACAAGCTGCTTCAGCTGGCAGCAGGTTTGCCCCCAGCTAAACAGAAGGCTGTAATTAAATCAAAAGATGCCTCATACAAACGATTCGATTCAGGATGAGCAGATGTAAATCATAAAACTTGGCATTTTATCAAAGGCGTGAAAATTACACGATTCTTAAAAACTATGCAACTTCAATAATTCAAATTTATATAATCTGTGAACTAAATAAAAGAGGCACTCAGTTAAATAATGCAATAACAGAATTCTTTATTTACAAGGCAAATAGCATCAGCGAAGCCATATTAGTTCACAACTTGCATAACTGTGGTTTTAACTTCTCTTGTATATCTAATTTTGCATAAAACGCTCACACACACGCATACACACGCACGCATACACACGCACACGCTTAGGGTACAAAGGTCGGATCAATGCAGGTTTTACAGTGCGACTCGAGTGAACGATGCAGAACAAACAAACAAACAAAAAAAAGAGCGAGATCTCGGAAAACGCAACAGTGAGCCGTCTTCAGAGAAGTCCGTACGCTTCAGAACATATTGCTTCAATATGCGCTTCCTTTCCATCACCTGGTGAGGGGAGGAGGTGTGGGGAGGGGGAGGGGGGG
>NC_051450.1:17049440-17054511 GCF_001649575.2 Kryptolebias marmoratus
GGTAAGGGAGGGGGGAGGGTGGTTAGCATTTCAAGGTTGCATCTTAGCTCTAAGAAACCAGCAGACAATACAAAAGGGCATTTAAAGTTCTTTAAGTTAAAGAGGAAAAATAGAGTTTTGTTTCGAGGGTCCAAAGCCTGAATATCTGTAAGGGGCAAAAGGATTTTTTTTTTGTTTTTTTTGCACCGGTCCTCATTATAAATGCTAAGAAAAGAAACAAACAAAAAAAAAAAAGGCGCTGCTACCACATGGCTTTAAGTCATTTCAAAAAACCTCAACAATCTTTGGAAATTTGCAAATCCTTTTAAAATGGCTCAAGGCTTTCTTTCCTGCACGGGTGGATTCGACAATCAGGACAGATCAAAAAAAAAAAAAAAAGTGTCCGATCTCCCGCAGACCCCTGCGGGGAAACAGACGTGCTACAGCTTCGAAATTTCATACTTAAAATATTTTGACAGAAGGAAAATAAGGAAAAAAAAAAAAAAAGGAACAAGTGGAGAAATGGTGACTGCGAAACGTGACGATGGAACTAAAAGCAAAAGAAAAAGTCACATCCTTAGGCCTTTAATGATACATTCAGAGTGACTCTCTTCCTGTTTTACCTTGGAGCGTCTACATCAGACCCGTTAAGTGACATCATTAGAGATTTCCTGGTTTGCGTGGGCCTGGTGACGAAGAAGTGATTGCTCAGGATGGAAAGAAAAATTCAGAAATCCAATTGAAATGTGAGGATTTTTTTTTTTTATTTTTTGGCTTGCTCAAAGTCTGTCCTGGGTTAAAATAGTTTCTATAAAAAGTTTTTTTTTTCAGTTTTCTTTGAGGTTAGAGAGGATGACTTGCTTCGGGCGCTGTGGCGGTGAAGCCGCCACGAGCGCGGCGCGTCATTACCTTTTAGAGTCGAGCGAACTTGCCTGAGGTCAGAAAATATATGGCTAAGTGTCTGTCAGAGCTCCGCCTTTACTCCGACCTCTGCGATAGAAGAAAGGCTGGAGGAGGAGAGGGGGCGCTGTTCAGTACGGGGTGGGGGGGCGGGAAATAAACCACCTCCCTCTCCGGATCTCAGCCCGCCGCTGCATAATTTAATAAGAACGCTGTGTGTGGATTGTAGACTTTCTTGGTACAAACCGCAATAAAAAAACGAGTTTAATACTGCATCCAAACGCAGAGCAAAAATTGTCCTTTTTCATATTCAGGAAACTGTACAAAAATTACAAAAAAACCCAAAAAACAAACAAACAAAAACAAAAAAAAGAAGAAATTCTCAAGTAATTGTTATTGCTTGTTTACATCACACCAGAACAGTTTGCACCTAGCAGCTTGTATGAAGCAGTTTTCACTCCAGACGACAAAGAAAGCACACTTTTTTATACTTTTTGAGTTACTGTATGGCTGTGTTGAGTTTTTTTTTTCTTCGTTTTTTTTGTTTGTGTTCTACGCTAAAGGCAGAGAAGCAAGCCATAATCTGTACACTGTATACACAGCACACCCTTTTACAAGCCGCCCCTGACTTCTTCGTACCTTCATCGTACCAGAACGTCAGGGTTCCCCGAGGACTGAAAAAAAACAACCAAACAAACAAACGAACAAACGAAAAGCTAAATCGCCGCTCTACTTCGAGAGGCAGTTTTGACCAGGATGGGAGAACAAAAAAAAAACCCTAGGGAACAAAATAAATAAGAAAGGAAACATTTGACTTATCTGTATGTACAATCTCTGTAATTCATTTTAAACCACATCTGATTTTTCTGAAACAAGCGGACCGAAGCATCATCCATAATTCAGGTTAATAGAAGAATCTGCTCAGAAAGAATAAAACCGTTACTGTTAAAAATGATAGAAAAGTGCCTCTTTCACACTTTTTAGGAATAGTCTTCTTGCTACAAGGATAAAGAATCATCTACAATAATTAAAATGAATCTATACAGAAAAATAAAACTTAATTTAATACACTATTTAAACTTCTCGACTAAATTAGTCTAATCATAGAATTTCACTCCAATCATTCTTCTGCAGTGTTTATCAAGAACAGTTTCTCTTTCTTCCCCCTCCGTGTCTTCACTCTACGTCTTAATTTTCACAAGAAAAACTAAAATAATAATAATAATAATAATAATAATAATAACAAAATAAAGAACAGCAAAAAGGCAAAAAAACAAAAACAAAACTGTTTGATCTCCATCCGTGATTCGGAAGTCTCTGCTGCCGTCACAAACGAAGCAGGAGGAGAAAATTCTTCAGTTCGAGTTTTGAGACGAGATTGTAAATGGCCGCGGTCCGCTGAGAGGAATACATTCATGAAAACAAAGATCCCACGGCCTCTGCTGCCCAATTTTATGCCCCCCCCTCGCCCCGTCCCGCCCCGTCCCGCCCCGTCCTCCCGGAGGCCGACAGGAAGTCACACTACGGTGAATGCGGCTGGACAGGCAGATCGGCGTCTCGTCGCCGGGCTCTCCCCTCCAGGAGGGTTAGGCAGAGTGGGACAGAGGTCCATCCCCGGCCTTCTGCGCACTCCCGTGTCCATTTCTGCGTGGGGCGGCGGGGGGAAGCAGGGTGGGGTCCCGGGCGGCTGGCCTGGCTGGTTCAAGGGGCCGTCGATTAGTTTGCATTTTCGTTCTTAAAGGGGGGCCGACGCGCTCCTTGCACCAGCTGATCTTTGAGGTTTGTGTTCAGAGGCTTCATGGGGGTCAACAATACTTCTGCGAAGAAAAAAAGAAAAATTAGTTTGTTCGTTTTTTAAACTCGCCGGTGAACTCGTCTGGCATGAGGCCGGCTGTAATTACAAACCAACAACCTTGGCTGTTAAAAGGAAGAACGCCACTAAATCACAAACGCTCGCACTAATGGGCTAACAGTAAATTATTTAAATAATCTAAGTGCCAATATTTTCCTATAAACCTGAGAGGTGAGGTAAATCCAGTGACAGATATTCTGACACCCAGCAGCGCCGGATTAAACATTCATGAGCCTTAAAAGCCTCACAGTCAACAGTGCGTTTCACACATCGAGCTAACACCACCGGGGAGACAAAGGAAGAACGATTAACGGCTGGAATTCAAAGAAAAACGTGTTCCTGACACGAAAACTGGTCATTTTATGTAAGAGTCGATGAGCAGCGTCGGCGCCAATTACACCGCCGTCCAAGAGGACTCTGACAAAAAGAGCGGCGTGTGCTGTGGGAGTACCTGTTCTTGTCCCATGGAGGGCAGGCCGGGGGACGACCCCGACGCCATGGACGTGACGCTCATCTGCCCGCTCATCTGCCCCATGCTGCTGGTCGCCATGTTGGTGCTCATGGAGATGCTGTTGAGGCTCATGGCGTTGCCGTTGTACATGTTGCTGTTACTCTGCTGCGTGAACTGCGGGGACGTCTGCGGCTGCGGGAACATGCTGGGCGAGGAGAGGCCAAAAACACGCCTTTTAGAAAACTGACTCTTTTCTCACTCTCGGCTACAGAGGAATCTTTTCACTTAAAAGACAAAGTCGGCTGAAGGATGGAGATGACAAAACGCCACAGTGGTGTTTCCTCATAACAGCGTCAGAAAACTGTGTCAACCCGTTTGTACACTTTGCTAAATGTTTGTGTTTTTTTTAATCTAAGGCAAAAAGAACTCTGCTGTGTGGATAAAAAGGAAAATATAACATTTTACAGATCAGCAACAATCTGGTACAGTTTTAGCTTTACAGATTCCCTAAAATAACTGTAAAGACTTTAAATGTGCCAATGAATAATAACTCTGACATTACTGGTTTGATTTAATGCTGCAGAAAAAAAATAGGACAAAGACCTTGAAGGATTGATTCGTTTAGGAATTCAACAATTTGTGCACATTTATTAAAAACAGACCTATTCTCAGAAAGTTTAAACTCATTTTAACAATCTTACCAACTATCTATTTCGGATGATTTATTCAGATAATGACTTTGTAAGAAAAGGCTGATATTTCCCAGATCTTCCGTTCAAAATAATTCATCTTGTTTCCTTAAAACGTCACCGGTCAAACAAAAAAAGGGTTAAAAAGCGAACATATTAACGCTTCGAGACCCTAATGAAGTCGTTCGGGCCATCTTTACCTGTTGCCTCCCATGTTGCCCTGCGGCCAGCCGTTCATGTCCGGAGAACCCTGGAAAGCAGCGTTCTGCTGCTGGCCCTGCTGGATCATGGGGGACTGGGTGTGGGCCATGCGGGGGGAGAGCAGGGGGCTCTGCGGCGTGCTGGCTCCTCCGAACCCCCCATCCTGCTGTTGGTTCATACCTGCGGGGCGCATCGGACACCGTCAGACGGGATCGCCCGGCGAATACACTCATTTACTGACAAATGAAGGAGCAGGGGGGAAATGTTAACATTCCACATGTTCAAGGCTTTTTAAAAAAAACAGATTTGGAGTAAAAAAAGACAAACAAAACAAAAAGCATGACGATTAATATGACTCAGAAGAGAAATTTCAGTCTGCATTCAGGGTTATTTACAGGCAGTTATTTCCTACATGCACTGAAACAATGAAACAGGAAGTGGAGGTATCCGAGGGAGAAGAAAGAATATGGATCCTACAAAATTTCTTTACGCAAACCCACAATGAGAATTAAAAGGAAAAGGGGTAAATCAAACCTGTCATCAGACAACTCAGATTACATGTCAGATTGACAGGCACGGCCATGATTTAGGTGTCCTGCGTGAATAAGTGAGCACTCGACGCCCTCTAGTGGAGTAAAAATGAATCATCAGGACAACATTTGAAGCCCAAATCGAAATATTTCAGCGGCGTCATAAAAACCACTGAGGAAATTCTGCAGCATGGTTTGAATCGTGATGAATGTGGTCATCAGATGACATCATAAATCAGACTAAACGGTGATGCTGTGCAGCTACAGTCACACCGACACACACACACACGGGGAGGGGGATTTCTGAGTTGGCTGGGGAGTGGGAGCAGTACCTGAGTTGGGAAACTGAAAGGCACTGTGCTGCATTTGGGGGCTGAGTACGGCCCCGTACTGTCCGCCCATCATGTTTGTGTTTCCCATCATCATCTGTGAGGAGGAGGAGGTGCCATGCAGGTGGAGCTGGGGGGTG
>NC_051450.1:17054573-17057738 GCF_001649575.2 Kryptolebias marmoratus
GGGAGAGAGGGGAGGCGAAGGGGCTGGTGGGGGGAGGTGACGAGGCCAGGCCTGTACTGGTACCGTAGCTGGGCGGGTAGGGGAACTGCTGGGGAGCTGCCTGAGGAATCCTGGGGTTACTCATGCCCCCGGCGGCCATGTTGGGAGGCAGGTTGAGGCCCTGGGCCCTCATGGCCATGCTCCGCTGCTGCTGAACCTGCTGGGCCTGTTGCACCTGCCTCTGCCTCAGGTGGTTACTTAGAAGTTCCCGCTGACGCTGAGCCAACATTCGAGCGTTGATGGTTGCCTGGAAAGAGCAGAAGAAGGAAGTGTGAAGAAAACAAAACAAAAACTAGAGAGAAACACTCGCGTTTGACGCTAAAACTGCAGCCGCCGCTCTGAAAAAGTTGGGACGTTGTGCAAAATGTAAATAAAAACCAGAATGCAAAGAACCAGGTTTTGGAGGGAACGCTGTCCCATTCTGGTCTGACGGAGGATTCCAGCTGCTCAACAGTCCTGGGTCTTTGCTGGAGTGTTTGTTTCATGATGCTCCAAATGTTTTCAGTTGGTGAGAAGTCTGGGCTGCAGGCAGGTCAGTTCAGCACCTGGACTCTTCTACCACACAAACATGCTGGGATGGATGGGAGCGAGTGGTTCAGAGGAGTTTTGCTGAAATATGCAAAAAGAATGTTGTCTAGATGGGAGCAGACGTTCTAAAACCTGTGTATACTTTTAGCCTCAATGGCAACTTTCAAGACGCGTAAGCTGCACATGCCAGAGGCACTAATGCATCCCTATACCATCAGAGAGGCACCGACAACAGGCTGGATGTCCCTCTCCTCTTTGGTCCAGAGGACGTGGCCTCAGTCCATTTTAAATGAGCTCAGAGAAGATGGTGGTGTTTCTGGATGATGTTTACGTTTGACTTCTTCTTTGTCTGATAGAGCTTTAAGCAGCTTTTGTGCCTCTGTTTCTTTTACAGACTTTTGTTGTCCATGTCCCGACTTTTTTGAAACGTGCTGCTGCCATCAAATTTAAAATTTACACTTTTTAATTTTTTTTTAAACAGTTGATGTTTTGCTTTGTTTCACTGTAAATTATTCACATTTTACACAACGTCCCAACTTTTGGGAATATGGGTCGTATTAACAAACTAGTAACCTGAAGTTAGAACATAATGGCTGTGGAGAGATACCTGGGTTTGAGCATTGGCTCTTAGAGTTTGGTTCACATTTGACACACTACTCATCTGAGTCATCATCGGTTGACGGTTCTGCTGAGACAAAACAAAGAAATGACACGAAACTCAAATATCGCTACTTTTGATTTGAACTTTGTTAAGAAATTAGATAAACCTGTTTCTCTTTAGAAATAAGCTTTTAGGATTTGAACAGTTTTAGGAACGTAAGGCTACACAGTTGTATGTTTTTCTTTATATTGTGCAGCCCTAAATGAAAACAGGGAACTGTTAAAGTGTTACAAAGCTGCTGTTCTGGTTGCACCTTTTTACAGAAATGCATTAAAACGTGGTTAGCAGGTCGACTTCTAAGTCCAAATGTGTGCAAACACAAACCAAATTGTTGACCTCAAGGACAATTGCACAACTCATATCTGCAGAAGATAAAATTTGAGGTTGCAACAGAGCCAAGAATCAATAGTCTGGATTTATCCCTTCTGATCATGTCAGGGTGGTCCAGCCGCTTCGTGTACCTGTTGTGACTGGAGCCGGTGCTGCAGCTGAAGCCGTAGTGTGTTGGGCTGGTTGGGGGGCACGCCGCCGGGCCTCAGTCCCGGCCGCGGAGGCATTCTCATCATCGGGTAACTCGGCCGCGGACCCATCTGGCCAGACATGGGGTGGAAACCGGGTTCTTGCATGGCGGCGGCGGGGAAGCCCCTCGGTGCCATGTGGGACGGTGGCGGGCCGAACTGCTGGGTGTACATCGGGGGCTTCTGGTCCAACATCATGGAGGGGTCCTGTGGGAACTGCTCTGGCTCCAGCGATTGGCTCTGAAACGGGCAGAAATGAACACCAACCACGATGAGACGGCACCAAAAACCTGTTGGGAATTAATGCCATGATGCATGTTGGGAAAGTTCACCTGCTCAACCAGGGCGGGGATCCCAAGAGCGCGATCGAGCTCCTCCAGACCGTCAAAGTCTTTCAGGGCCGTGTACAGCTGGGACATCAAGGCTCCTTCATCCACCCCGCTCCCATCGGCACTGAGCCCCGTGTTGAAGAGACGATCAAACTCTTAATTAAATCTTTCTTAGATCGCAGAAATCTTAGCAAAGACTCACGCGTGAAATTAAACTTTGACCCAAAACGGGCGGGGTTGCGAGCAAAAAGCTCACCTGTTCTGGTTTACAAACGGAGTCTGATCGATTGGCATCATGCTGTCGGGCAAAGGCGCCGTCTGGTTGGGCGGAGCCTGCTGTTGGGAGAAATGGTGGCTGACCATCCCGATGTCCATGTCAGGTTGGGCTGAGAGACAAACAGATTCAGGATAAGCATTAGAAAGCTGACGCTGCAGCGAACCGTCTGCGGGGACAACACGAAGGAGAGGTAAAACTCGTCAACTTTCTGTCAAAATATCTGGGGAAAAACAGGATAAAGATTTATTATTGACTAACCACAAGGGGGCATCGTTTACAGCAACGAGGGGCTGGTAAACAAAAGGTGAATAAAGTCTTCGCTGTGCCTCAGAGGTCACGAAGATCAACAACAGGCTTTTCAGGTCTGACACCTTTCTAGAAACCTAAATCTATTTTTTTTTTTGGCACTGACACGCTTCAGAATCCTTTGTTTCCTAAAAGTCAGAAGTGCTGTTCATGTTTTCTGCGATAAAATCACGGCGCGAGTCTGCGCTCTCACCGTTGGCCATCATTGGGGACTGGAGCATCGGCCGGGGCCCTGGCTGGCTGCTGGGCCTCATTTGAGCATTGCCCGGCCCCATTCTGCCCTGCATGGCGTTTTGCTGTCCGGGGCCGGGGGCGGAACCCCCCCAGCCCTCTTGCTGCATGCTTGGCCGCGGACCACCTGGAGCCATCAGACCTAAGGGAGCGAGCACACACAGCGAGGCGAGGAATGGTGAGAAAATCTATCTGGGTGGATGTCAGTGGACGTCCTCTGCATCCACGATGTGAAGCTGTGGATCAATATGAGGGGGTGGGGGGGTGGGGGGGGGG
>NC_051450.1:17057825-17074074 GCF_001649575.2 Kryptolebias marmoratus
GGGGGGGTGGGGGGGGGGGTTCTACGCGGGTGCTGGAAGTTGCTCAAGGAGTATTGATATGTAGGAGAGACAGTGAAAGAAACTTTGCGTCTGTGTGGGCGACTGCTTCCTGACACAGGAAGTGAGTCACTGTGTCATGATGTGATATGTAAGGGTAAAAGACAGTCTGAGGGAAAGAAGTCTCACAATTTGGAAACAGCCACAACACAACCAGACAAAGAGACAAAGAAAAAAACTTATCTGCTTTGTGTGAGTAAGTTAAAACTGTTAGATAATGAGCTCTTTTGAACTGTAGCTTAATTGGTTTTCCTATAAACACACAGTGAGGAAAAAAATGGCAGCAACATTCAGACCCACGCAGTGAGAAGACCGACCTGCATTGACTATTCCGGCCTGGTTGGGCATCATCCCATGACTTCCCATTCCCTGCTGCTGCTGCTGCTGCTGCTGCTGCTGCTGCATGAGCGCGTACGGGCTCGAAGCCCTTATGGGGTACTGTAACGGAGGCTGCACATTCAAGTCCAGAGAGACGCTCCTCACAGGCAAACCCCTGCTTGGCGGTCCTTGTCGGACACCCCCAAAGTCTAGAAACGAGAACAAACAAGTTAACGTGGCGAGCCTGGCTAAGAGAAACACGGCGTTCTGCTCTGATTTTCTGTTACTGCAGGACGTATTAGTTGGGACCTCTGTGTTGCTGCTGCGCCGCCATGGCCGGGCCGGCCTCGGACATCTGCAGGATGTTGTTGATAATGTTCTGCTTGTCCATGGGACTGGGCAACGAGACCGGCCGGTGCTCGCATAAGAGCTGCGGCTGAGTGTCCTGCAGGTCGTTGAGGATGTCGTCCAGCTCCGACGACTAGAGGGCAGACAGACGAAAGGAGAGGGGAAAAAACAAAAAAACATTTAGGGTTGTTGAAACTAGAGACTTTAAGACACAGACAGAAAAATGTACGAGACATTTGTTCACCCTGAGCTCAAATTAGTCCAAGAAGTTTGGGACGGTCTGACCCTGGATATAATACAGGACTAAAACCAACTATTAATACATTTTTCTTGAATTAAAAATAATTAAAACCCATAGCAGCCAGTAATAACTACAGCGTTTTAAAGCTAAACACCAAATTAACAAAGTTATTCCTCAACAAACGATAACAACTTCAACAGCTTGACTAAATTTAATTTTACTTGAAGAACACAATAGGTAAAACAAGAAGCAATCGCTGATATGTAGCCGTAATGTTTACTAAAGAGGCCTGAGGGACTTCAGGTAAATAAGTTGCAGTGGCTGGAAGTGGCCACCAGAGAGCAGCGCACCTGGAATGACAGATATTTACTGTTCGTGACAAACTGTACAGCAGCAGAACGGCACACCAGCATCTTCGGTGCTGCACTTCCAGACAATGACATTTACTCGCTGGGCATGAAAACGCTGCGGGCGATAAGAAGGGTGCCGAAAGGGCCTGATACGGCATTTATCAGGAGGGCTCAAGGACTGCAGCCGCAGGCATGCCTACTCGTTTAGACCTTTGTTCCCATCAAGAGAAAACAAAACAAAAAAACAAAACAAACAGTCTAAAATGATTAGCCACACAATGCTGATACTGAGAGCCGACAAGCAGAGTGACTGTAGGAGACCCGGGGAGAGTAATGGAGTGAGGGGTGGGGAGGTGGGAGAGAGAAAAGCCCTAATGAGGTCAGGAATGATGTAATGCCTCTGAACGCTCAGTTTCCTCCTCCTCTTCTCCGATTCGCTGCCCTCCCACTTTCAATTTTCTCCACTTCTAGCTGCTTTTCCTCCTAATGGGTCCAGCTCTTCTCAGTCCGTTCAGCTGGCTTCTTTAAAGGCACGGTGGCGCGGCGCAGCCCCCGCTTCTCTTCGCGTGTCACAGTCCTTTAACCTGAATTTTCAGGCAAAACTACAAAACTGTTTGTCTTTGCCTCAGGTAATTTCAAACCGTAGATCGTGTTTCGACAATGGCGTCGGAGCGTTTATTAGAAAGCAGCTGAGGGAGAACATGCTGGGTTTACACACAAACCTAAATGATGTTCCCTTTATCAGAAAGCCTAGGAATAAAACAACTGATGACACAGAGATACACTCAGGTAACTTTAAGCACTTGGCCCTGCAGGAATGAAGTGTCAGCTGCTGATGTGTTCCACATTTCAAGCCCGTCTGACTCCGAAGGCGCCCTGCCAACGTCCCGACTCTTCACGCCATCAGACGGACCCTCTGAGGAACACGTACTCCCCCCACAAACCAAACTGACACGATCCGATACACGTCGGCGCGGACTTCGGTGCAGGAGATTTGTTTTTATTTATTCCGTTTTAGAAAAAAAAAAAAAAATCAAGTGTTTGACATTTGACAGGAAAGGGAACCAAGAAACAGAATGAGAAAAAGCAGAAGTGCCTCTTTGTCAAGTAAGGAAAATAAAAAGTCACCTCACCCATACGAGAGCGTTGCTCTTCAGCCACTTAAAGTACATGTTTACTACAGAATTATATAGTAACCTTCTGTTTGCATCACTGCTGTTATTTTAGGAATGCTTCTTAATCACAGATGAACTGACCTGCTGCTCAAATGTGGCCAAACTGTGCAATAAATTTATGAAACATCAGCGTGAAGGCTGATAAATCCTCTGTCATTCTACTCACAGCCTGAGTCACCGGAGCCTTCATCTATCATCCAATTTAAAAATAAATAAATAAATAAAGAATGAAACACTGGGACTGTGTACGCGAAGGCAATGAGCCGTCCGTGTGATTGCCGGAAACTTTGTTTTTCTAACGGTGATTTATCCAACTGTGCTTCGTTTGTTTTGTCAGGCAAATATTAAGAAAATAGAAACAACAACAATGTTATCTTTACAGCAACAGCTTGGTAACGACAGCTGCTTAAGGAAATATTTATGATTTGAGATGGAATTGCGCGCCACGTCCGACGTCTGGGGGAAAAACGAAGCGAACGGTGTCGAGGAGAGAGCGGCACAAAGACCCTGTCAGCCGGCGAGCCTCCGTCTCAAGGCCGCCGCTTTTATACAGAGCTGCAATCAAATGTAGAGATTTAGAAACAAAGAGCTGCAGAGATGTAAGCCGGTGTGTAAAGATGCACAAAAAACAGGACCAAAACCAAGTGTCGCCCTTCAGAGTCCCAGACTGTGTGGCAGCAGAGCTTCTCTGGCAGGTGTGACAGAGATGGAATGTGAAACAGCCGGATGCTACCGCCGCGGCTGCTCTGGTGAGCCAGCATACGGAGAGTGAAGATACAGGCTTTTGGCAGACTGGACGGCACACTTGTCAGGACTGGCAGATGGCAAAGGGATAGTGAATGAGATGCTTAAACGAAGGAGAAGAATTACGCTGATTAACGGAGATCATCATCCGCGGGTTTTTTTTTTTTGAAGTGTGGAAAACGAGCGGCGATTGCTCCGTCGACGGCTGCGAGTTGATCTAATCGCCAGCCTGAGCCGGGCCCGTACAGTCAACAGAAGACCCATTTGATTTCTTGTTTAGCCCCCCCCATCCATCAATAATTCAGCCGTGAAACAATCACGAGGAGGAGCCAGGCGGGAGGGGAGGCCGGGAGAAGCAGTGAGAAAACAGTGGGTGAGGTTATTACAGAGGCGGATGACTCTCTCTAACTAGTACAGTGAGTTTTCACACATGGCCAAGCAGCAGATCACCATATGAGGAACAGAAAAGCACACTCACACACACACACGAGATGACTCGAATGAAGTCACGGCTTGTATAACAAATGGCATTTTTCTCAATAATGAAATCTGTGGAACTAGAATGAGCCGTCGCTGATTGACGGAACGAGTGATTCAGTCAGCAGCTTGGAATGAAGCTCAAATTTAAAGCATTCAATTGGCACTATCAATCAGTTTCTGTTTCTTACTTTGTGTATTCGGTAACGCCACAGATTAAACCTTCGTTTCCTCCCCCCCCCCCTTCGGTTCGTGCACGCTCCACAAACGCAGCACTCCCTCTCTCCACCATCTCCATGGCAGCGGAGAGGACATGCAAGAGCATATGGCTCATCATTTTCACTCTGCATGCCGAGGCCGGGCTCTCCTGGGGGGTATCTACACCTTTCTCATCTCACATTCTTTGTTCAGCTCAACAGCTCCTTATTATCCAACAAATCACATTTTCCTCGCTTCCATTGTGTACCCAAGCACTGATTTTTTTTTTTTTTGGGATGCAAAAAATGTGACTTCTTTCAGGGAGTTGCTCACTTTCAACCAGCTTGCACAGATGATGAGCAAAGCAGAGCAACGAGCAGAGGGGTATTTGTGTAATTCTATGTAATTCTGTGGTTTTACACCGTTGTAACATAATGGCATTTGCAGATTCAGGTCTTGAATTTGTTCAGTCGAGCGAGTTTCCTGTATGAAAGCTCGTGAGTGTCACCGAGCCTGCAGATGCGTCGGGGCATCGGCAGGTCTGCCCTGTTGGAGTTTTAGTGACGACACTCTGCCCTCCCTTCCCTTTTAGCCGTTTCCGTCTTTTCAGCAACAGGACCGCCTCGAGTCCGGTGCCAAACCTGACGACTCTGGCCAACTGCGACTGGGATCAAATGGCTGAAGAACCACAGGGGCTCCTTCCAAATGTCACAGTTGTTTGAAGCTGGCAGCTAGACGCTCTCAGCCTGTGCTGCCAACACAAAGGCGCTGAAAGGACCAGATGTGTTTATATACCTTACTAATAAAACACGCTCAACGAATTTGGAGTAAACGACAGGACTGTAAATTCAAACGCCATAATGTTTTGGTTTTTTTTTCCCCTCCTCTAGGCTAACTGTTCATGAATGAAACGGCAACATCCAGCCGAAGGAGCCGACATCTATCATCTGATCTAGATTAAAGCCGAAGTGGAGCAGCAACATAAGCAAGCATTTCTCCAAACGGACAAAGAAAAGTAAAACTCGTCTTGTTTGCAAACACTGACCTGCTCGATCCGGTCGTATTCTGCATCCTGCTTCTCCACCTTCACCTGCGGGTGTTTTTCCCCCTCGAACTTCACCTCCCCGGGCTCCCGCTTCGGGACCTTGTCCTTCAATACAGTGTCGTCCTTATCCAGTAGATAGCGCAGCAGTGCATTGTCCTTCTTCTTGGGGCTCAGCGGCTCCTGCTTGGGCGTGAGTTCGGTCCCAGAAGCCGTGCTTCCAGCCCCCTGTGACTGGTCCTGGCCAAGCTCTTTGCCTGTAGCCTCAGCGGTGAGCTTGGCCAGGTCTACAGGAGACGTACTGTTCTGAAGCAGCTGGTGGAGGATTTTGTGTTTTTCTTTGAGGGATGTGGCGTGGGTGTTCGCTCCTAAATGGCCACCTCGGACCCCTGCGGCCTGCTCCTTCCCCTCCACTCCCGCGCCGGGGGACAGGGGCGTCTCCAGAGGTTCGGGCTTAGTGGTGAGCAGCTGCAGCAACTTGGTGTGGCCCTTGTTGTCGTGCATGCGGCTGTGAGCGTCGTGGTCCTCGAGTGCCCCCTCCCTCTCCTCCTTGGGCTCCACCTGGCCGCTGTCGGTTTGGACCTGGGTGTGTCCCTGATTCACCTCCGGGTGAGCTCCGAACTCTCCCGCTCCGCCGGCAACGCCACCGTTTCCTCCAAGTTTTGGCATCAGGTGAGTGTTTACTGACCCCGGTGTGACCCCAACTGGGGAACCCAGCTTCTGGTCTGGGGAGCTCAGCGTGTGTGCATGCGGGGGCCCGTGCCCTACCCCGTGGCACTCGCTAAGGGCCTGTAGAGCCGACAGAGAACTGCTAGTGTAGCTGTTCGGATGAGTGCTACTGCTGCTACTGCCTGCACTTCCAGGCCCCCCTCCACACATCGAGACCGGAGAGGGCGAGTGCAGGCTTCCTGCTACACGGGGGCTGCCTGCCCCCCCAGGACTACCTCGGTGCCTGGGCGACAGCATAGAGTTCTGCTGAGGTGGATGGGGCCCCCCGGCCGGGCTGGGGCTGGCGCGAGAGGGGCTGTTCATCCTCCAGTTTGGGCCCTGCTGTGGCAGTTGCATGCCCCCGGTGTAGTTGTGTGGCGGGGGACAGCCAAAGCGGTAGCCTTGCATATGGCCCCCCATGGCGGCCGGCTCTCTGGGACCGGCTGGGCCCGGTGGGGAGAAAGGCGTGCTGTTGCTGCTGATAGTAGTGTCTAGGCCCTGAGGTCCTGAACCCGGCACACTCCCTGGGGTGGGTGGAGTCATGGAGGGGGTGGAGGAGTTCATGGGTTTGGGAGTCATCCCCGTCTCCTGATTTCCAGGACCCACATCCTGACCCATTCCACAGACCGGCTGCTCCCTGGACAAACAAATACAAAACACATTTGATTAATGCATCAACTCTTCTTTTAACTGGTACTTAAAAAAAATGTGAACAAGCACGAATTCGGCCATTATCCCAGCCGTACAGAACACATGAAGGTGTCGGGACACGCAGGAAGGTTTAAGCTGTGGATTAGTGAACAGTCAGACGTACCTCTGAAGAATGTGCAGGGACATGTAGAGTTGGGGCTCGTTGGTGGCAGCTGAACGCACCAGTTTGCTCTTGGTGTGGGCAGAAACCATGGTGCCATCAGAGAGGGAGAACCGGTAGATGGGACTGAATGCCTGACCGTGGCGAAGCACTGGAGACACAAAAACTCTTATATCAGTAAATTACTTTACTTAACGTATATCTAACCTCAGACAAATAACTCCAGTAGAAAGGCAGTACTTTTACGATTACCTGGACCTTTTAGGGCTGATGCACTGATCATTCTGGTAATTGTTGCCTTTTATTTCACTGCAGTACCTTAAAACTACATCATTAATTAGCCAAATCCTCACAAATTAGAGAGGATTAAGTCATTATTACCAAACAGTCCAGGAGATAAAAAACAAGTTCCAGGACTGAGAAACTCTAGATCCAAACATTAAACAGAACTACATTACCTTCCTGCTGGTGTCTCTTGGCAAAAGACATCTCTCCATCGTTCTGTAGGTGGAACCTCTGGATACAACGCCTAACGAGATCCTCCCAGCCCGGCTTCATCGACGCTCGTAGCAGACTAGTATCCAAGGACGTTATCTTCCCTAAAGATAAAAATGATGATCGAAGTTACTGAATTTGATTTGGAATAAGTTGTAACAAGTGCTTCAATACATACAACAGACAGAAACAGAAAAAAGGCAAGTATAGCTTATATAAAGCCACTGTTTTGACACCAAATAGGCAGCGGCAGGATCCTGTGCACTTGTGTCGACGCACAGGTGGTCACTTGTAGCCGAGTAACACTTGACTCTCACTTTGGTGCAATTAAAAAAAAAAAAAAGGAACAAGGACACTTCTGAGCTCCTGACTGACACACTCCTGTCTGAGTGACAGCTACAAGGACAGACGTGTCCCTCTGCCATTTGAACAGGAATCTCTCCCAGCCGTACATGACGTGAAACGCTCACTCTGACAACCAAAAGTGCTGATTCAGCATTCACTCTCTTGTTTTCCTGTTTAGACTTTCTACTGAAACTAATACTGCATACTTTGTGCTAATGTAAACATTCATTTGTCAAAAACCTTTGGCTCGATTGAGAATGATGTGTCATGACTAAGTATTTGAAACTTCTGTATTTTTTAATTAATTGACAATTTTACCCATAGCAATAAACAGATTTCTTTTCAATTCCTTCAAAAACTTCCTTCCTCAAAGTCCAAATCAGCATAATTCTCTATTTTTGTTACCTTAACTCCTTTTAGCTACTGTTTTACTACTGGTAGCTTTTAGCTACCATTCTGCTTCTTTGAGTTTTTAGCAAATTTTAGCTTTTAGCCACATTTTGCTCATTTCAGCTCCTTTTCTGCTTGGTTAAAAATTCATTCATCAACAAATTTCAACATTTTCCCCTCAATTAATGTTCTAAATTCTATTATAAAAAAACAACATAACACACCATTAGCCTTGAAGATTGTAGTTGTAACGACGTGGCACTAACAGACACCTACGGCAGTCTGCGTGGAAGACTACAGGAAGTGACTCCACGTCAGTGACTAACTATAAGTGTGCGTTTGTGTGATGTGGTTCTGGGTGTGCATACCACACAAACGGCATTAGTACATCAAAGAGCAGGTGAAAGGCAGACAACTGGGAGCATCGAGGCGATCAAACGGGTACTTTACCTCCCAGAGCGCAGACAGAAGTGGGAACAACTAACTTGCTCAATCTTGGGGGTCTTTATAAAGGATGTAATAAATTTTAAATATCTAACTTCGGTGTTGAGGTGATTTATGGGATGGGATCTGGGATAAAATGCTGCTGGGGGTTTCTGAGTCACTATATTACTCTTTGAACGCCCTGCAAAGTTTTATTCCAAGAGCCAAATGTGTAAAAAAAGAAATATATTAGAGGAAGGTGCAAATTAAAATCACCGTCTCTGCTGTATTAATTTGTAGTTCCGAGTCGTTTGAATGGAGTTTGTTTTTTTTTTTTTTTTGGTACCTTGCAGGTCCTGGCGTGTAGTGAAGCTCTCATGAGTGGGAAGCACCGGCCTTTCCTTCGTGGGCACCCTCCGAGCCACGCAGATCAGACACGACTGAAAGTCTTGGAGGGGGGAGAGAGAGAGGAGGACAGGATGGGTGGAGGTAGAGGATGTAACAAAGAGGACAGGAAAGATGAGGGGTGGGGGGGCATGAAGGATAGAGGCAGAGGGAGGGAGCGATAATGAAATGCATGTTATTCCCAGGCAGCATAATTAATACAGTTATTAATGAGCGCGGGGATCGGGGCTCCACTCCTTTCACGACGAGAGAAATGATGTAGTGTGACCTTTGAGGAGCTGTGTGCACGCGTGCAAATCTGCGTATCTGCGTCTGGTTTCGGCTAAATTGCCATTTCACAGCGACAACCCCGCCCCCTCCCCCAACTTTAAAGACATTGCTCAGTAATGACGTTCGTCTCTAATTTGTGTAAAAATGGCATCGCCGAGTCCACGGCTTGGGTGACCCCAAAAAGTCTGCCATCTTACTTCCGCGCGCCAATAATATCCACAATCCCAGGAGTTTCTGGCACCAAACACACACACGTCTTATCCTGAATTGTCAACGGACCCCTCCTTGGGTGGTCTGACCATTAAAATTATTAATTTTTCCTCACTTCCTTTCTCCTTCCTCCTCGAGTTTCTGACCGTGGCTGAACAAATTCCTGCAGCTGTAACCACCGATTGTGCCTGGCTGCTGGGTCACACACACACATACACACACACACACTTCTGGCCCTGGTCGCGCTGGTTGGCAAACAGCTGGTGAATAAAAAGAGGAAATGGCCAGCTCAGGCTCAACTTGGCGCTTTCATTTACCACCGACTTACACTTTAACCATAAAGGCACGTTTGTGTAATGGAAATATCTGAAGCGCTTTAGATAATCATCACTTTACGAAAAAGAAAATCTGGAATGTCAAGCTCTTTTTTCATCGTATCCCAAGTAGGCATTTTTTTCTTCCCATGGAAATGGTGTCATCGGATATAATCACGACACTGTCTGAAGAATCACTGTCAAGTTGGAGCTTCTCTAAACTCATCAATGTTTAACCCCGGGCTTTAAAAATCAGTCCATGCGTCACTTTTCCCACGACTTGCACACAGTTTATAGCAGATTTAGCACATTAGCCGTCGATTCCTACGTTGCATTTCCCCTCTGATAATGCCAGCGAATAAAAGAAGTGTAGGAATAACATTTTTCCCATTTTCAAAAAGTATTTTTATGGCCAACACTTTAACTTCAGTGTTAAAGAGATATTTCGGTCAATTCGTCTTTGAAAAGCCAGGACTGAATGGGCAACAATTGAAAAACGGAGTGTTTTGTGCAAACATTTCTGCTTTTTTTTTGTCATCAATTGTCATCAAGCACCACGTGAAACACCCCGAGGGTACAAGCATTGTTGTGTGTTCATGCGTCAGTGTGTGTTCAGAGAGAGGGAAAGTGAAAACAACACAGATGGGTTCAGACTGTAGTCGCCTGGCCCCTTTTAACTACTGTTTTCAAAATAAATTATTTTTATGACTCTTCCAGAAACTGAAGTCACAAATTTCTGATGACAAGACAAAGGATTAGCGGAGGATCTTGCGTTGAAAAAGGCAAACCCGTTTTGTTTTGTCAGGTTTGCACGGTTACTGCGAGTCAAAAAGGAACAATCTGTATTTCATGTCCTGTTATCAGCGTGGCCCAAGCTCTGTGGGTTAACCTAGTTTGTTGGCAAACACTAATATGAACATAAAGGACCGGATCCAGGGACAGAACTACAGAGTGTCTGACAGATGCAGGTAAAAAACAGGAATGTTCTTAACTTACAGCAGAAAGAAAATAAAATTAATCGACGAAAATCACAACAAGAAGAAACTTAAGTTCCAACAAACAACGCAATTTATTTAAATTGTTTAAATTTGATTGTTAGGGGGTTCAAATGGTTTTAATAGTAACTTAACAAAATATCAAATTCATCCCCAAAATGACCCAATTATAATGTATCAACTGGTTTAAATTGAATCTAAATGTAGAATATCTCATCCTGTAGAAAAGGTTTACTGCTCCAGGTTTGATATTTCCTTCCAAGGAGCCAGAGTTTCTTATAATCTGTTAAACCGGTCTTGATCAATGGTTCTTCAGGGTTTATGGAGGTTTTTTTTTTAACATTTTTATTTGAACCTCGGCTGCTTTTTCCATGAATTTTTTTTTATCCAGTCCTTGTAATCGACCACAACAGCCCACTGTGCAGTTCGTGCTTTTAAAAAAAAATTAGAAAACTGGACAAGTTGGGAGGAAAAAGAAGTGTCAGAAATAAATACAAACTATCAATAGTAGATTTAAATATCAGTTATTTAAGATAAAGGAAATAAATAAGTAAAGACCTGAGAGCTCCATCATCCTTCAGCTGATCACCGTCATGGTGCTAAAATACGAGAAATACTAACATAGAAATTGCAGCTAAATTTCTAATAAACCTTCATAAGGCCTGAAGAACCACTGATAAAGATGCTCTACATATGACAGTAAAGTTCAGCTCCTTGGAAATAAAATATGGAGAATTAAAGAATCAAACTTTTGTGTAACACTGAATGATGGTTAAAACTGTGAAAAAATTAAATGCACAGGAGCAGTTCAGAGTGTTTCTATACATGTGAGAACTAATGTTAAAGGTTATTTTATAAAGTCACTACTTTAGTGTCAACTGATCCTCCAGCTCTTTCCCCCTCCACCCCTTCCATACCGTCTCCTTCCTCCTTGATGGACTTGGGTTCTGAAACAGCGAAACACTGCATGGTCTCGTATTTCTGCTGCTGGGGCTCGTGCTCGTGCGCCTCGTCCTGGTTCTCGCCATGCGGGTTGACCAGCATTCTGCAGTTGAACGTGTGGCTGTTCCTCCTCGGACCCTCGCTGGACCACGGGACGCCGTTCACTGCAAGAGGGAAGGGAGGTTTAAAATGTGACCTCTTTGGAAAATTTTCGGTGGCTAAAAAAAACAACAAAAAAAAAACATGTCAGTCTGCAGAGGGCGAGCCAAGAGAGGCTATCATGCTGCAAGTGAAAGACATAATGAGACGGAGCGAGCGAGAGAACGAAGGCAGAGGAAGTGCAAAAAGAGGCGAGCTGTTGCTGGGTAGAGATCAGTCATAATGAGCAGTTTGGAACCCTGAACCATCTATCCACAGAAACGCATCACAGCCAGTTCTCCATATGCATGTCCTCTAGAACATCGTTGCCAATCTTTCTTCTCCTCTCCTCTCCAACACTCACCCAGGCGCGAGAAACACACGTCCACACACACACACACACCGAGATAAAGAGACATGTACAGTCAAACTCATTTCATTTGAGCAAACTCCCATCACACTCCATCTGGTTGGTGATCTCATTCAGTGCATTGATAATCTCCCAGTATCTGGGACGCAGTCCAGTGATCATTTCCAGGGTACTCAGCTCCCGCCCAGATGGCTGGGTACTCAGATACTCAGACCCCAATCCAGAGCAACAACAGAGAAGGAGACGACTTCGAGCACCTGGTGGGGATAAAGATCACAGCTAGAAGGTGTTAAATGGATGTGAGCAGGAAAGGTAAAAATGACAGGGAACTGGCAAAACTGAAACTAGAAATTACGCAAATTCAATCTAAAAAAACCCCCATAAATCTTTTGTTTTCATGAGATGAGTAATGGTAGCACGAAGTGTGATTTTTCAAGGGTGGGCAAGAGGACAGAAAAGTGAGAACAACAACAAAAAAAAAAAAAGAACTGAACGAGGGTGTGTGGAAGAGAAAGAGAATAGCACACACAAAAAAAAAGTGAAGAGAAGGGGAAGGAAGGGCACGAAATGAGAATATAGGAAGAGCAAGATGCTGCTGACAGGGGAGAGAAGCCTAAAAAAAGGAAGTTAATTAGCTGAAAAGGGAGAAAGAACAAGGAGAAGAGTGAGAGCAAAAGTCTGCGTTGAGCATCAGCAAAAGAGAAAAAAATGAAGAACCTGTAGGTTTTATGATCACTGCCCAGTCTGTCTCTGTGGCAGCGATTTGAGCCAAAATATTTTAAAGAAAATGACTTAACTATGTACGACATTCCTGCAAATAAAACAAACCAAGGAAGCACAAAGGTGAAGCAAAGATGGAGGATTTACATGAGGAGGCAGGAACAAATGGTGTGATCGTGCTTAAGTGGCACAGAGAGCCAGAAACAGGCAGGTAGAATAAAAAAAAAAAAAAAAAGAAGAAAGAGCAACGCTCCGGGCTAACCGAGGGATTTAGGCAGCAGGTTCTTGATGAACTCTGCGTGGTCTCCGACGTGCAGCACGCTGTACACGCTGGTGTTCATCAGCTCCTCCTGGTTGTAGCGCAGGTACTGGGTCACGTTCTCCGACACGAACACGATGTTCCCCTCCATGTTCACCACGAAGAAGAAACCGTCAAGAGCCTGCGGAGAGAAAACAGAGTTTAGACCAGGCGAGTTTATTTACACATAGGGATTAAGCCACTTCTCAAATAGTTTCATTATAGCTCGCTGCTGGAGCTTAAAGAACATTATTTACAAGGTTTAAATCTGTCCTTTCTCATCATAAGATGATCTCAATTTAAAACTCGATATGCATTCCTTTAAAGAAGACTGTAATCTTCAGAGAATATGCACGCACTCATGAAAAAGTGACAAAGGTTTGAGCAACTGTAATACGTGGCGTATTACAAGGAGACAATTAGTACACTAGCAGAGTGCTGGGTGCATGTGCCACTCCTGGAAGGCTCAGCATCAACGTAGAGCTGATAGAAAGCAGGATAAAGGCATGTGCCAGCAGAGATTGGAGGATGTGGAGGAGGAGCGGCACTTAATTGAAAGAACACAGCCCCGGGTCAGCCATTACACACAAGATGGTGTCAATTAGGCCATCAAATCAGCCGGAGCCCTGAGAGGAGAACACTGGTGCTCGCAAAGCCGTGAAAGCTGGATGTCAAGATAAAAAAAACAAAAAAACAGGAGAGACTGTCCTCAAGATGTCTGCTCCTCACCTCTGCACAAAATGATTGCTCCGAGACCACGTCAATTTGTCGAACCTTATGGTGTTAATTACAGCAGGAGCTGAATGAAATTATAAACACATGATTGTAATATTACTGGTAAATGTTGCAATAAACTTCTCTCTTCCTGTTCAGCCACTACAATCCTCACAAAACTCAATCTGAATAGATTACTGGCGTGAAAAGTGCGACCGTACAGCACTTGAACTAAAACAACCTATGATATCAGGATTGCAATGCTGCTTGATTGATATTGCGACACTGACGTATTTTCGATACGTTCTGCAGGCCCTACATCACTCAACATTTGGTTTTGTAACTACTGACCCACCGTCAGACATGTTTGCAATCAAGCGCTGGACTAAATTTCGCCCGTTTAGCGCTCTCACGCCTCATCCGAGATTAGGTTCCCCCCCCCCCAGTCTTAAAGGCCTCTCATCAATCAGTACATTAACTGGGGCTGTTCCAGAACGCAACATGGTTGTGCAAGTCCATCCTCTGTGAGGAAAGGGCCTGGACTGGACAGAACAAACACTTCGTGATGCCAACTCTTAGCCTCCTCCAGACAATATTGCACAATGGTCTTAGCCAATACTTTCATTTACAGCGCGCTCACTAAATATACACTGGAGAGATGAGCAAAGCAGATATATCCCAATTTCGTATTCTTTGTATTGTATCAAATTAATTCATCTTGATATGACTCTATATTGATTACCTTCCAGCTGAAATAACCAGGTGATGAGTTGTTGCTACAACACGGTATTTACTTTTGTACGGAGCACTGCGCATTAATTGTTGTGATATATTTGGTAAGACTCATACCCTTACATTTATTCCATGTCTAGTTGCTGCTCTCTAGATGTTTTGACACTAAACTGGCCCACTGTTGTGAAAACACACCATATGGAGCAATCGACCAAGAATGCAAGCTATATGTGACGCCGATCGTGTAATAGAACGAGACTGCTTCCCGAAGGTTAAAACAATATCACGCTAACATTTCCTCACAGCCGTCATCGTCTCTCTTGCGTTTTGAATGAGACTGGCCAGCGACAGGCCTCGGAGGAGGGTCACGGGGCGCATTTCCTGCCAAACAGCCGTACTCCTTCGAGCAGGCAGTAATGAGTCCGGGGCTCGCGGACGAGGGAAACGGCCAGAGAGGAGCGGGTGTGAATGGCCTATCGCTGTGTTTTGGGGCTGCTGACAGATGGGAAAGCTCGCAGGCTGCGCTAGGCTATATTTAGCCGCGAGTTAGTATGTCGATTCAGTGACGCCGGACCAGGAGTGCTATAAATATTCCATGACAGGACAGATCTAGAGGCGAACGCAGGGAAGATGGGGAGGGGAAAGAGATCTGAACAAGTAGGAGGGAGGGGAAAAATAGGGTGGGTGGAGAGGGGGAGGAAATGGGTGAGAGGACAGGCTCAATGGACTGATTCATTCGCAGGGCTGTTGCTTTCTTTCCCATTACATGTAAGCACTTCAGTGGCCCTCCGTGGTACAACGAGGCCTTTGCTCTGCTTGGTGATTTACAGCCAATCAGGGGGCAGATACAAGACGCTGGCAGCCTTTCCTCCACACACAGAACCACTGCTGGCACATTTGGGATTGTTCTCCGTGGATGGCGCACTTCATTATATATCAATCATGATTTGAAGAGGAGAGTTTAAGCTTTCCGAGTGTTCAGAGCGGAGCGCTTCAGTCAGCGTCGCACTTTACACACACATGCACGCCGCCGCGAATTAAGAAAAATAAAAAAGGCACTCCACCCACCTCTAGCATCATTGGTCCCAAAGCATCTTTGTCAATGACACTTTGGCCCGTCGATGAGACATCGGCCTTCTGTACCTCCTCCTCGTTTGCCGCCGCAGCCTTTTCTGTTACCAAGACAGCGAAACAACACAAAACCGTCATATCAGAACCAGAACAGGGGGGGATCAATTTCAACAAGTTCACAGCTGCTGCACAAGAAAGCATCAAAATGGACGAGGTCAAACTAATTATTTCCTTCTGAAATTAACCCACGTGCGTTTAAAGAGATCGTTCGGCTGACAGGAATTTTAACAAGTGGATATCTGGTAACAAAAGCAAACATTTGGTGAAGACACGTGGCAGTGGCTCAAACCCAAGCGCGGGGCAGCGAACCGAGTCAAAGGTTGTTGTAAATGAGCGTGTCAGAGCACACGACTGGCACACGGGCGACAGCCACAGGATGGATTACACTGTTGTCTGAGAAAAAAAAAAAAAAAAAAACTACTACGGAACATGGATGGTGTGTAAACAACCCCTTACAAAAAAAAAAATGAGAACAAGCTGTTCCAATAGAGTCCAGCAGAAAGGACAAAGTGGACAAAACTCATCTAAAGTAGAAAAAATCACTATAAACACTTATTGTGTTTGTACAGAGTATTAGCATAGGGTCATTCTTAAAAAAAACAAAGGACATTAAAATATTTTATATCTTAAGACAGCATAAGGGACTTAGCTGATCTATTTGGTATTGATTGATTAAACATAAAACAAATATTTGGCGATGTCAGAATTTTGTGACGGTTTCATTTGGAAGTGAACAACCGGAGTGTCCGCCATGTTTCTGAACCTGCGTTATGGTGCTATGCGTTTGTCCGTGTGACTGGGTTAATAAACATGCGGAGAGGCTGTATGTTCAGAGCGTAGGCTGCCCTACTTTTCTCAGCCGCCGCCGCCGAGAGGCAGAATACGAGT
>NC_051450.1:17074102-17159848 GCF_001649575.2 Kryptolebias marmoratus
GTACAGAGGGGGCTGTGGGGGCAGTCACATAGTCACGTAGCTGTGGGCTATGGGGTAGCCAGGTTGGGTCTTTTGGGAGGGGGGGGGGGCACATTTAACGGACACACCATGCCAAGAAGAGGGCTGACCATATGGTGAAAAGAAAAAAAAAATTAAAATACTGCGGAGAAAAGCAAACAGAATCGTGTAGGCCCTTTTTCCTGGTGTAGGTGTGTGAAAGCGGACAGAAAAGGCAGGTTTCCCTCGGCTCGGGGACAAATATTCATCTCTTTCAGCATTAATGATACGTGCATCAGCAGGTCCTCACCGAGCCCAGCGGGGCCCTGTAGATCCAACGCACATGCCCCGAGTACAGAGCCATCAGTCAGCGTCATGGCCGCCTTCACCGGCTTTCTGTCTCGCTGCAGAACTGTGGCACGCCGCCACGGATAGCGGGAGCAATCGATCAATTAAAAGAATTGTGTAACGTATTAACAGCTACACAGGGTGCATCTGGCAAGACGGTTGCCATATAGGATTTCCTCGCTCCTAAATTCAATTGCTGATTCGTAGTGTATTTTACACATAAGTAAATAATAAAAATAAAAGTAATATACTAAACAGAACCAGCCTCAGGGTAGCAGCTCCTGAACAGCTCAACCAACAGTTCTAGTAAATATTAATTGCTCTTTTTGGCCATCAGTGTAAAAAAGCTGGCTGAATATTGGCTGTATTGTTACTTTAAAGCAAAAGTCAATAACAAAAATTTGCTAAAAGGGCAGATTTTGGTCAAGCAGAAAGCACAGGCTGCCCTGTGCTTAGCCATTTTTCTGAATTTTTATTGAAATTTCTGCCATTGTAAATAAATAATCTTCCCTTTTCTCTTTATGAGGTGTTAAGTTTTTCACGGTTTCCCATTGAGACGTTTTTGTTGTGACTGGAGTTCATTCTACACCATTGGATATAACTGGTAAGTGCAGGAAAATATAGTAAAAAAAAAAAAAGTGAAAAATGATAAATAATAAAGTGATTTTTAAGGAAATTACCTACAATGAGAGTCTCAAGATAGACAATAAAACTCGAGGAAAATAAACTAATTTTACAACAGTAAAGTGATATCAGTGCTCAGCTCATTTAAGCTAATATTGTTAGCTTCAGGCTGCCCATTTAAAGTTATTAACCAAGCTTGTAGTGGTGCTTTTTATTGTTCTTTCACAGTGATTCACTAATTCTCATTACACAAAACTCATAAGGCAGTGAGCGTTAATGAGAGGGGGAAAAAAGGTTTAAACAACATCTAAACTTCATAGAAGTCTTGGCTAAAATCAGACTAAATTTAGTTTAAAAGTTAAAGCTTTGCAGACATCTAAAGTCGGGCATAATATTTTGAGCAGAAACACATTTGGTCGAGTTTGGGAAGAAATACAAGCGAGCCTGAAGCCGAACTCGAGCTATGGTTCCTGGCTTTCAGGGCTGTTTCACACTGCTTTCAGCCGATCTGCTAAACTGTCCGTTGCTGTTAAATTTCAACGAGTGTTTCAGGTGTGATCATGTGCTGTGACAGAGCCCTCTGATTGGCTGAGACAGTGCTGCCACTCACTCTTTCTGTGCTGGGTTACAGCTGATTTCTGCGTTGTACTGTGTAGATATTACAGATAATTTTAGGCTCCTCTGGCCAGATGGACAGCGATTCCATGCATGGCGTGGCACAGGAGCAGCAACAAAGCGAGTGGCTTATATGCTGCAGGAAAATATGAGTTTACATTCTTTCTGTCAAACGAAGTGTATGTAAGTGTTTGCAACTTGTGTTCATATTACTTATGAAAATGCACAATGCTTGCAGAGGAAATAAATGATCACATTCTTGTCAGCAGCATAGAATTAACTCAAAAGGAGTTTTCAAACAGCAACAAACAGGCTGCAACACAAATCTGTGAGACATTAAGTGACAAAAATGAAATTTAATGCAGTCAGCATAAAGTCAGAGGATCTCTTTGTTGACCTGATAAAATCTCCAAACCACGGCAACTTGCAGCAAAAATATCTAGATAGATAAATGGCACCACAATCCAAATCCGCATATTGGATTTAGCGTTGAGGTTTCCCTTTAAACAATAATTAGATAGGCTGCAGGAAAAAGACGCACCACTAACATCCTACAAAACCTTTATACCTCATACTTAATAGATGAGATGCGATGAAGAGAACCTCAAGCATCGCTGTAGAGCATGATGTTCAGCATTTATGAGCAACTAAAAAGGATGATGTCTCCCTTCTCTCGCTGCTTTGTATAAACAGCGCAGCCTTCGAGGACGCAAAGGGGGAGGGGTCGAAGGTAGGAGGGGGAAAAAAAAGAGGATGTTATATGACGGTGAAATGAAGACGGACAAGTTGAGTTATCCAAGCAAGATTGTTGCATTACATTGCTCACCATTACATAACATTTCTCTGAGTCACACTAAACCGCACAACGTAACAAACTGGTTTGATTTGTGCACCTTAGGAGGGCTGATTTTTTTTTTTTATGCAAGTCATTCCAGGTATGGTCTATTGTGCAACAACTGCTTCATGACGGACCGACGATCATTAAAATCAGCTCAATAAATTATCATCTGCGAATCAGATCCCAAACCATGATACCGCTGCTTTAAAAGACATGGTAAAAATTGTCACATATCTGGAACCGTCAAAACAATGAGCATACACGTGTTGTAAAACCTTATTTAGAGAGTATAGCTTTCCATGTTTCCGATATATGCTCACAGAAAATGCAAAAAAAACAAACAAACTGTAATGGGTTGACCCTTGTACCTTGCTCCTTTATTTGTCGGATTTGTTTCACAGTTTCCTTCAGGATTGCACATTTGTCAGGCTTGACATTGAAGTTGTCGATGTCGTTAAAGTTGGCGAAGATCAGCTCGGCGAGCTCTTCGATGTATTTGTTCTCGTGCTCGCGGTTGCGCTTCTCGTTGCTCCGCTTGGGACTGTTGCGGGGGGAAATCGAGAGGAAATAATGAAAACGGTGAGAACGTCAAGGGAAATAAAAGTTTCACGCGGACAGAAATCACTTCTCTGTTAACAGAAAATTGCAACAGTAAGCTTTAAAACAGGCGACACTCGAGGGCAGCGAAGAAAACCCAGCTGCAAATCTTTCCTAGCATGAATCTGATGTTATATCTCCGGGTTGGACTGAAGAACCCACACTGGGGTTAAATGTCACTCAAACACTAGGTTGTAACTTCTTTTTTCCTGGTACAATAAATGAGATTAAAGTTTCATTTTACAGTCTTCCTGTAGGAAATATCTGGTGCAGTTGTGTTTGAGTCTGACATTTTCTTAAAGCAGGGGGCCGGGGAAGAAAAAAAAAAGAAAAAGGTGACTGTAATCCTTTGGATGGTTGCTTACCTGGGTCCTTTTGGCTCGGCAGAACATTCTTTACGTTTTCGTGACTCTGCCCTGGCAGGGTCAGATGGGTTTTCACCAACTCCACTCATCCTCAATGCATATCAGCGCCTGGAAATTATTCACAAACAGAAAACACAGTTTGTACGTGTAAAACAAAAAAAACGAAGCTTTCAGCATCTACATGATGAACCGCAAATCTAGGCAACAAAATGATGTGGAAAGATAAAATCAAGGCCTGATTGTGCGCACATATGGACATCTGCATACGCCACACAAAAGTCTGAGCTGGGCGCACACAAGTTGGTCCACTCCAAGAGAAAATGAGTGAAAATGGAGCAGAGGTAGAGATTCAATCATTTCTCTCTGATGGCACAGTTTCCCCCAGAGACACCAAAAATGAGAGCACGGCGCTTTGCCCACAGCAGCAGACTGTGCACTCCAGCATGTACAGAGGGAAAAAAAAACAAAAAAACTCACTCGTTACACAAAAAACCAAGCGAAGCCAGCTCCCATTCAGGGCAGGGTGACTTCACAATAATAACATGTGTCTGTGTTGCTGCCTGAGCAGAGCTCACCTGCTCTGGTTCAAAAAGTGAATCACAACTTGTCTTTTGTTTCTGAGCTTAAGAGGCAAATGTAGCATTACGCTAATTAAAAAAAATTTAAGGGACTTTAACTTGACGTTAATACGCTTGATTTTTCCAGTAAGAGGCATTGTTTTATTAGTGTCTGCAGAGTGGATGCCTGCAGAGATACGCATGTATCTAATATGTAACAGAAGTCTCTCTGGAATCCAGAGGGAGCTGAATAATTGAAGCAGGATAAGAGTGTAAACGTGGCAGAGAGCCAGCTAAGAGTAGAACAATGTTACAGAAATGAAGTATAGTTGGTTTATTTATTTAGATAAGAAAACAAAGGGTTTATTTTAGCCTGATCCTGCACTGTGGAAACAGAATGATGCTTCATACCAACTTTTAAAAGAGATTTTAAACACGCAGTTGTACAACAAAGCGCACATTTTGCGCAAACCTTTGTTTCAAAATCATCTATAGATTTTCTTTTTATGGTCATTGCTCTGCAATTAACGCTGCTGCATCTCTTTTCTGCCACAGGTAAAGAAAGTTAAATGGATGTGAAATTAGCAGAACTTTTTTTAAACTATAAAAACAAAGAAAAACTGGATATTTGGTGAGTTTGTCTCTCATCCTGTGTGCAAACATGGTTTTGACTCTGCTCCTTTCCTAACCCTTAAAGTCGCCCCATCCTGAACTTTACGGCACTAACTAAAAAAACATTCATTATTGATCACAGCACAGTAATGTCTTATTAATTACGGCCATCTTCTGAAAATCTGATGGCAGCTAATGGACTCCGGTTTAAATATATAGAAGAGCAACTGCTGCATACGAGAAGCAAAGACTTGCTCCAAAACAAACCTTGTTGGTTAAAGCATCATGGGCTTTATATAAAACCATTTTGCTTTCAGAGGGGTTGTAAAAAAAAAAAAAAGAAGAGGGAGGGCAATCCATAATAACCAAGAGAGACCTTGGAAGAGAAACTGTAAGTCATTCCCAGCAGCAGCACCAAGGCTGGTGCATGCTGTGTTGTGATACATTCTCGGCTACTCTTACCATGGAAACGGCTATGACACACAATGCTCGCTGCTCAGCCATTACATAAGGAGGGAACGGAGTGGAGAACAACATAATTTAGAGGCAAGCAGAATGGCACAGCCTGGCAGAAGTAGTCTAAACTAATAGGAGTGGTAGTGACCATGCAAACTTGAGTCTGGCTCCCTTCTGGCCTGGAGTGACCTAGTTTATGCTAATGGTCGTGTCTGTGCTGAAATGGATGAAGTCAAAGCAGTGGTGATTGGCCAGAGAGCCAGAGGAGACTATGAAGGGTAAAACATGTTCCGTTGACAAATGGCTCGAGTACCATTTTTGATCTGTAAAGTGAACGGACAGATAAATATCCCCAGACGTCAGTGTGCATGTGTCTTAGGATTATGTTCTTTTAGGGTGTCTTCATGCCATGGGATTGTGCTGCTCACTAAAAATATAAAAGTCTCTTTGCCAAAGGTTACACAGTTTTATTAATGACAACAGAAACAGGCCATTAAACTCTAATAGCTAAGTACCACTGTCTGTTCCTATTGGCTGTGCCGGGCTTTTTCAGCACAAGTTACTATGGGGATTCCAGATCTGGTTGGTTGTGAGAGTCCCCTCTGGACCAGATATGATTGGTTGCCTCCATCTCCTTGACATGGCAGTAATGATGGGTCATTGTACATTGAGACAAATAAGAGAGACTGGAAGTACCAGGCACGTCTCAATGACACCAACACAGACAGCCAGACAGCCTGGCAAGCAGGCTGGTGGGCCATTTTTGTTTCTGTGGGGGGAGTGATTCTAACATGGGTAGACTAACAAGGAATTTCTTGCCTGAAAGGCAAAAAAAAACAGCAGGGCGCACTTCTGTAAATCTGACTACTACTATACCCCCATAGTGCCTTCAGTCGCCCATGAATATAACCAAACTCCAACTTTACAGAGCTGTTTCATGTAATATCACCAATGAACCAATGATGGAGAAAGGCTGATTGACCCTACAGATAACTTAAAGTTAAAGTTAAACACCACAGGCAACACAGTAAGTAAACGATCTAAATTAATGGTTAGCCCTCTGGGAGATGATCTCTGCAGCTTACAAAGAAATGTGTAAAGAAAAACAGAAGTGCTGGATGTAAGGATGATTGCAAACACAAGTAAATATGTCGTCATACTCCATAAGAAGTCACGAAATCGGCTCTCATTCACATAGTTGCATGACAAAAATGGCATAATTTTGTTCGCGTAGCAGCTTTGTACGCCGCTTTGCGACACTAGGCCTCCGGCCAAACTGGCTACGAGAACAAAATAACGCAATTTTCATCATGCAAACATGTGACTTGTCATGGAGTATGACAACAGCTGAAGACTGAAGACACTCTCAAACACACGTGTAGAGTGATCAGACATGAGAGCGGCTCTAACTGCAGGTATACAAGTCAGTTATGTGGCCGGCTTATTTTACATACAGTAAGTAAAGATGCAAATTTGGATTTCTTTCTCAGAACTATAACCACCAGTGTATAAACTACAGTAAAAAAAAATTGACATTTTCTCCAAAAAAGCACCAGGTTAGAGCTTTCTCTGACTGTCAGAGAAAATCTATAAATATAAATATTAATGCAGGTAATTGAACAAATAAAACCCAAGTGAAAAAGAATTACATTATTCCTTTATCAATCAGATTATAGCTCCTCAACATTATCTTATTGTACTCCTCAATACATTAAAGTGCACCAACTAAATATGTCACCATTTTAAGTGACAGCTGACATTATAAAACATATTAAAGCCTAGGAAGTAAAGGCAGCAGCAGATATACGTCGGCAGAAAATCCAGTTTTTCGTTCAGTAGCCTTTCGGGCTGCTTTTTCTTCCCCTTACTAATAGCAATAATAGTCTTTTTTTTTTTACTCTGTAAAAACTTCAACACTGAGGATTTAGCCACTTGGTGGTGTGTTAGTTCATCTGCCCGTCAGCTTTCACTTTTTCGTGTGATGTTGCGGAGACAAGTCCAGAAGGGACACCCAGACATTCCTTTACCTAGGGACACTTTCCAGCTCCTCCTAGGACATCCTAAGGTCTTCCCAGGCCAGAGAGGATGTATATGATCTCTCCTGTGAGCTCTAGGTCTGCCCCAGGGTGTCCTCCCAGTAAGACATGTCCATGAAAAACACTAGAGGATCCGCCTGATCCACCTCTGCCTACTTCTTTGGATGCAGAGAACGTCTGGCTCTACTCTGAGCTACGCCCAGATGATGGAGCTCCTCACATTATCTCTAAAACTGAGCCCGGCAACCCCACAGAGGAAGCTCATATTAGCTGCTTGTATCTGGGATCTAGCTCCTTCTGTCGTGAGCCATACCTCAAGATCCTAAGCAGGAGCTGAAACATGGATGGAACAGTAAATTGAGAGTTCTGCCTTTCGGCTTAGCTCCTTCTTAACTACAGCAGAGCAGAGCATCCCCTTCATTACTGCGGATGAGGCTCCGATCCATCTCCCTCTTCATCCTGCCGTCACTCCCGAACAAGACTTCCAGGTACTTGTATTCCTCCGCTCGAGGCAAAAACTCACCCCTATGGTGTGTTCACTAACTGGGAAAAAAGAGGATTTTTTTGACAGCCGTTTAGTGATAACACTGACTAAAAAAAGTGGATTTTTTTTGTGTTGGATCAGTGGTCGCTGTCTAATTCTGCTCACTCGTCACATAACTGGTGTATTAAAAAAATAGTCAACAAAACAACAATAAAACAGTTCATTGGCAAAGTAGGTTAAGAGAACATTAGGCAAACAACCTCATTATGTGTATAAATGATTGGCATGTTCTTAGGGACATCTATTAAATTTGCAGCTCGTCAAGCTGTCGGCTCACTGAATTCATTAGTACAGTGATTTGAGACGTATGGTTTATCAGTGAACCAGGAGCTTTATGTTCGTCTTAAAGACTGAAATGAGCGCAAGGGTAAATTTCCGTTCCTCAAAACCCAAACAGAGTTCCTCAGCTGGCTGTGGAAATATTTTCACTCGCGTGCGTGTAACAGGGCAAAGGGGAACATCAGAAAGGAAAGAAGAAATATCAGCTATTATTTAGTCTAAACGCATTCCAGGAAAAGTTACAGCGCGACTGAGACAATGTTTCACGGATCTTTAAATTCTGATCTAAATATAGTACTGACAAATACTAGCCAGCTGAGCTGTTGATTTTTTTGTGGTTATTTGTTAATAATACCGTTTAGTTTAGGTATAAAATACTACGTACAGTTTGTCAGGCAGTGATGTTTTCGCCAGCAACAGGGAGCAGTTTGTCATCGCTGGGAAAACACAAGCTAAAACCTAGAAAGGAAATGATGTCATGAGGTTTATTTGAGCAGTTACGCTTCTGTGCCATTGTTTTGGTACTTTGAAGCTGAGCTCAGAACTCACAGACGTGTAGCAAACACCTCTCCCTCGCACAAACACACACAAGACAGCGACATGAGTGAATTTTTATGAGCCGGCGGGTCAGCGCCGATGGTGTGGACAATTCTCACGTCATCACACGTTTTTATCTTCATCATTTGTGACCGATTCCCAAAGCTAAATGACAGGCTGAGCTATTAAACCACTGTGACAGCCTGAATACTACATCAGCAACACCATGAATGATATTTCTGATGAAGCACTTTAGGAAGATATGCAAACACTGACACCGTTTTAACAAAACAACCCAAAAAGGCTGAAAAATCAATCGACTTTGGAACCACTAAGTGCACTTTTAGAAGGTGAATAGAGGTGTGTGTGTGTCATTGCTTATATCTTAGGTGTCACATGAGCAGACTCTCCAGGACTGAGCTGGAGCCAACCAGTCTGGCAGGGGAGAAGCGTAGGGACAACGAGAAGCTGCAGCTGCGTGAGGGGTTGGAGACAACCATGTTTCCTCCTGTCAAACTCAGCTGGTACGACCTGCGTGGCTGCAAACGCCACCAAAACAACAAACAGCTCTCCGCACACGTGGGCCAAGATATAACGGCTTTTCACCCAACCGAGGACACACCGAGTCCAGAGATTTTATTCTGAAACAACTAAATAACTTCTTAGCCTAGATGTAACCCTGATGATAATGATGTTATAAGTTTGATACGTCTACTGTTACGGCTCCCCATGACTAGTTTTAACCTACAAATGAGTCAACTCATCTACTTATTCAGCCTCAAATCCTATGTGATTAACTTGCAAACATGGTCTCCTCTGAATACCAGCAAAAGGATGTAAACAATCTGACTGAGAGCTGTTTTTGCAGCGTCATATTCAATTACTTCTAAAATAAGCAACAGGTACCGAAAACAACATTTGGTGGTTTTAACCAGGAGAGCTTTTGTAGTGTTTGAATGTTACCCGACTAAAAAAAAAAAAAAAAAACGTGATTCAGATTTAGTGTTTGACACAAATATGGAGTGACTGACACTTTTTTTTGACACTTAAAATATGGTGACACGTACTGAAAGAAGAAAATAAATTAACTGCACCAATTTACCGTATTGTCGATGCAAAAATAAAAAAGTTTTATCCTTCATAAATCTCACTCAGTCAGCCTAAATGCACATCACAAAAGAGGGGCGGCTTCCAAAATAAAACACTGAGCTGCCCATTCCTGTCATAGTATATTGGGAAAAAAGAACATCTGATTGCCAAGGGGAGAGAGAGCATGTGCCATTCCTGTAATTACGTGGCTTAGCGTGGCTTACTTTATAGAGGCACACCTAGTGTTTCTGGAGCTCACAGTGAGCTGGGCATGACTATACATCAAACTGCATCCAAAGCTGCTGGGGAAATGTTTGAAGTCTCCTGCACTGTAATAACCAGGACCCTTCCAGAAAGAGCGAAACCTTTGTGGGACACTGAACAATGTCTCGCTGGTGTGTAATTTGTCCCCGCGCTGCGTCTCGGCACAACAGGCCCCGAGAGAGACGTGGAGAACACGAGCGCACGGATAAAGACTTCTTCTGGAGGGCTGAAACAGGGGGCCATTTGTTTCCCCACAAACTGAGGAGGAAATCATGACAGAAGAGGGGGCCCCCGAGGACTCGCGTCTTCTCGTTTTACGCCTCAATATTTGCGAGGGTGAGAAGAGGTGCTGGGAGCGCCAAAACACACAGAGACATGTTGGTTTCGTGTAAGATGGTACTGAAGGCAAACGCGCATTTAAACAATATCAGTTTCAACAGAATCCTATACAGGTGGGGGTCTGCAGCGGACTCCGGCTTTGCTGACAGCTGCCGTTACCTTGAACCAGATGTTGGATGATCAAGTTTGGGTCAACAAAAAGGCAGAGCGAAAAGATGAGTGAAAAAAAAAAAAGGCACAAAAATAAAGTCGAGAGCTTTAGGTTCACCGAGTCCAGTGACAAGCGGGGGTCAAATCAGTTCCCCAAAGTTTCAATTCCGCTTCCCCTAAACGCTCTTCAACCGTGACGTTTTCTAAGTCCTTAAAGTTAACAAATCTCTACTCCAGTTTAAAATCACTTGCTCATCTACAAGCATTCCTAGTTATCTGGGTAACTGATAACTAGGACTGTTTAGTTGTCAGTCAGGTTCTCAGATTTGAGTTATTCAGATAAGTGCACTCAGAGACAAAAAAAGAAAAATCTGCAACAAACACACTTCAGCTGGTTGGGTCAAGAAAGACGGTATGCAAATTACATGCGACCCAGTCCCACTTAAAGAGTTTCTCCACTCTAGAATCACTGCAAGGTAATGGCTTCAAAGTGCCAGAGTGCACCAACTAGCAAGGCCCATTTACTGAAAGCTGATCACACTCATCAATCTTTAATGCCGGCAGAAAATTCAGGATGTCGCAGAACGAGGAGCAGACGACTTTCAGTACTAAAAAGACCAGAATGTTGGCATCGGGCTGTCAGGAAAACAATGACGGAAAAAAAATGCCAAAAATATGTATTTTGGGGTGTAAATTACCAAGAAATGACACAAATGAGCTCTAATATGAACAGGCACCTTCTCATAATGACCTCGTCAAGAATTCACTGGTTGCTAAGAGCTGTGTCAGTGGGGAGATTCAGATACCACAGAGGAAAATAGATTAATGTAAAGTGTGAAATATTAGAATACCCTAAGTTGATCTCTCAAGATTAATTTGCCAATTAAAATGTGTTTACATATATCCACTTGTGATTCATCATGAATCAATCTGACTTGTTTAACTACAGCAGTATATCACTCCTAACAGATATTATTGTGCGAGAGCCCAACCCTACTTTTTGTTAGCATAATCTCCTGAAAGTTTAGGATTTTTTTCGTTTGACAAGACCGTATATCTGACACGTTGTGCAATAGAGTTGCACAAATAGAGGATTGGTTGTGGTTTTGCTTCTTACCTTGGTTTTAGTCCAGAGAGTCCCTCAGGCCATTGCTGCAAGACGATAATGCTAGGAAACCTTCACACATCATCCGCTTCGCCCTGCTGAAAGAAACATTCGGTATGAGCCGTCGTCGGTGGGAATCAGCACAAATCTCCCTGCGACAGGAACACGCTTAAACGTCACAGCGAAGACGAGGTGGCATTTAAAAGGTTACAAACAACAAACTTTGATTTTGATCAATGGAGGTGTCTGTGGATTTGTCAGCAAAAAACATTAATTTCGTTGCATTTCTGCTGAAAATAAGCAAAAAAAAAAAACCAGAATATTTTTGGTTGCCAGATATATGTTAACCTCCTTCACTGGCTCCTGTTTAACATTTCAACACAAAAACCAAGAAGTGTTTGCTCTCTCTGGAGGGGGGATGCTCTGCTGTTGTCGTGCAGTAGCGCATTCTTAAATTTTACGGAACTGTTGCAACAAATTAAGAAAAAATAAAATTCAAAAAAGCCAGTAAAAGCATCAAATAACACATCCTTAACAATTAGGATGGGGTATATAAATACTTTACATATCAAAACTTGACAATTTTTTGTATACAACAAATAAATAAAGAAAAGTTGGTTTAAATAAATGTCCTAATTCAGCTCTTTTCTTTGTTAATCAGTTTTCATCCTATGGAGAAATTTTCTCTGGGGTTTAACTCGGTCACATGCTTGGTTTCAGCCCAGCTCTTGATCTTTGGACTATATGACAGATTAAATCAAAGTCTGAAAGCACTTCATTGAGCTAGTATTACAATAATACCTTTTAAATGGCTAAGTACATCAGACGATATCCAACTGATAACGGCACGTCTTCTGATTTTTATCGATTTAAGCAGAACGTGTCAGAGAAACCCACTAAAGGGACCCATCGGCAGTTTAACGAGAGGAAACAGAAGTGTCTTTATGCTTCACAGAAAATATGATCTTATATGGCATCGGTTCATCACTCTGACAAGTGCCAGTGAATTAAATACTACGTTCAAGCTTGCTGCCTTCTGTGAATGTTTATGGATAATAATTAGTTCTCCATAAACTTGAACAAATGTGAAATCAATCAACCACAAGTAAAGATATGTGGAATCATAAACGAAAAGTACAATTCGTGTTTTGTTGGGACTCCTTTAGCTTTGTAAGACGGTCTGATTCTTTGAGGCATGAGCTTCTTTAAGAAAAGAAAAAAAAAAAAAAACATAAATTAGTGAGATTTCGACTTTTCTCGCCCACCACTTGTTTTCCATCTCATTCTGCCCAGAAACTCTTTTCTGAGCAAATTATCTTGTCCCAGACCTGACTTGATGAAAACGAAAAATTAGGCAAATTTTCTTTAGTAACACACAGCAAAATAGCTCTTACTTGAGAGAATTTACAAAAAAAAAAAAGCAGCTTTGAGCGTCCTGTTGGATAGCAACCAAGTAACTAAAAGGGCACGGGATGAATTATTTAATTACTTTCAGCATTACTTTAACACAGTCTCCTTTCTGCATTACAAAGGTTATAGATTGACCTTTCAGCCTGAAAACTTTACATAAATACAAATTAGTTTTTCAACATTAGAGTAACCGTAAATGTAATAGAATACACATTCCAGATACGAGGAGTCAGAAAGGAGTTCATAGTGTTTCTGGTGTTGGTAAACCACAAAATGTTTCAAAACTGTTAGATTTTACATGAACAGAATATCACACATTATGAAATGCAACAGATAAAATACAATCTGATGCATATTTTTACTGGTTAACTTTTAAAATATTAGCGTGCTGATAATAAAAAGGTGAAGCCCAGTCTTAGATCCTTATTCTGCATCCAGAAAATTGCTTACTTTGCATTTGTTGTAAAGTAGTCACACAGTGATCTCGCTGATGACCGGCAGATATTACGGACTCTCCAAAATCTAGCTAACAATGCTAATCAGTCAGCTAATCGGGTTCGCATCAAACAGGACACAGGTCAGATAGGACATGTGCTAGAAATTGACAATACCGGCCAGGTCACAGAAAGGCTAAACACCAATGGAGATCTAACTGGGTGCCTTTTGAATGGCCCACTAATGGCTGTCAATGGAGTAAGAATCAAGACTGATGTCTACCCTAATGAAAAGAATTGGCCTATTATGCTCCAACCAAGCTGAGGTTTGTCTGAGACCTTCTTTCTTTACCCATATTCAATAGATTTAGATCAACCAGGTGGTTAGAAACTGTAAAATACAGGAAATCACTAAAACAAACTGCAGTTATTTGTGAAAATAAAAACAAAAATCTTGCTACTAGATTTATAGGTTATGTCCTAAAGCCCAGCTCACCATGTTCACTCCCCAAGCAGCATCAGCAGAATTTTAAGTTCCCCATATCTGCTGAGGGAAGCCTATCTGTGACCAGCAGAGATGTGTAAACAGACAACTGGGAGCAAGAAGGGGACAGAGATTTGCACTGATCACTACAGTTTTTTTAGTCTTCACGCCCACACTCTGTCATAGGCTGGTGACTACACACCCACTGGCCAACAGTTACAGCCCAAATAGTCCCTAAGGCAGCTAAATACGAAGCAACAGGCAGAAAACAGCATTTAGTTGAGAAAAATGTTTTTTGTTCTTTTCTTTTAAGTAAAAAGGTATATCTGGCTTACAAGTTACAGGTCCTAAAACTGTAGTCATATGTAGGTATGCCCCAGAACAAAACCCTTTATACCCACTTAAAGGAATGTGGTTATACTGGATTCCTCATGGGAGAGGTTAACTGTACCATTCCATGTCCTTTGCATTTTAGATTTGTATTTTAAGTCACCTGAAATTTCCAACACATTTGTATATAAAGCTTTCTACCATCTTTCACCAGAAATGTAAGAGAAGGCAAAAAAGATGAGGCTAAAATCAGGGGAGAAAAAAGAAATTCCCCAAATCTCACGGCTGGTGAGGCCAACATATTCTGACAATCAAGACTTGTTTATCAAGTAGGCTGTACTTACACTATGATGCCAAAAGTATTCAGTCGTCTCTCTTCACACGCAACTCGAGGGACGTCCCATTCTTATTTCATAGGGTTTAATATGATGTTGGCCCGCCTTTTGCAGCTACAACAGCTTCAACTCTTCTGGAAAGGTTTTCCACAGGTTTAAGAGTGTTTATGGGAACTTTTGACAATTCTTCCAGAAGCACATCTGTGAGGTCAGACACTGATGTTGGACAGAAAGCCTGGCTCACAGTCACTGCTCTAGTTCATCCCAAAGGTGTTCAATTGGGTTGAGGTCAGGACTTCCACACCAAACTCACTCATCCATGACTTTATGGACCTTGCTATGTGCCCTGGTGTGCAGTCATGTCATATTTCCACAACGTTGGGAGCAGGAAATTGTCCAAAATGTCTTAGCATGCTGAAGCATTATCAGTACCTTTCACTGGAGCTAAGTGACCAAGTCTAACTCCTAAAAAACAACCCCACACCATGATCCACCCTCCACCAAACTTTACACTTGGCACAATGTAGTCAGACAAGAACCGTTCTCCTGACAGCAGCCAAACCCTGAGTTGTTCATCAGATTGTCAGACAGAAGTGTGATTCGTCCCTCCAAAGGAAACGTCTCCACTGCTCTAAAATCCAGTGGCAGCGTGCTTTACTCCACTGCCTCCGACGCTTTGCCTTTGGTGATGAAGGCTTGGATGCAGCTGCTCGGTCATGTAAACCCATTCCATGAAGCTCTCTATGCATAGTTCTTGAGCTGATCTGAAGGCCACATAAAGTTTGGATGTCTGTAGCTGTTGACTCTGCAGAATGTTGGTGATCTCTATGCACCATGTTCCTCAGCATCTGCTGAGCCCTCTCTGTGATTTTACATGGTCTACCACTTTGTGGATGAGTTGCTGTTGTTCCCAATCGTTTCCACTTTGTTATAATCCCACCAACAGTTGACTGTGGAATATTTAGTAGCGAGGACATTTTATGACTGGACTTACTGCATAGGTGGCATCCTATCATAGTACCACACTGGAATTCAATGAGCTCCTGAAAGTGACCTATTCTTTCACAGATGTTTGTTGAAGCAGTCTGCATGCTTGATTTTATACACCTGTGGCCACAGAAGTGATTGGAACACCTGAACTGAATGATTTGGATGCTTGAGTGAATACTTTTGGCAATATAGCGTATGTTGATTAAGTGGCACCACTTATCTGATTGCTCTGGCAGTAAAAACAAATGTTTACGTACAACAATGAGACTGATAAGGTGTAATGTAAAAGGCCAAGTCATACTGCGAGTCACAATGACTCACAATAAGAAAGGAAACGTGTAGCTGACAACCATCAAAAATGGTGAGCAGACAGAAGAATGTTTGTGCACGACTGATTAACTGATTTAAAGGAGGGTCTTCCAAGTATTATTGCTTGTCACAATTAGTAAGGAATTCATTCTCACAGGGTTAAAGACCGTACAGAGAAGGAAACAGAATAAGGAGGTGCCATGTTAGCACAGAACAATCAGCCGATACGACTATGTCATATTATCTGATTGAGACAAGAGGACAAACTCACAGTAAACTACCACTCAGAGACCAAAGAATCTATGAAACGCTAAACACTAGTAAATCAGCTTAGGGATTAAGCTGATTTCTGCTCCTCTGGGCTGAAGCATGAGCATCGTAATGATCTTTGGAGCACATTTAGAGGGATGACTTTAAACCCTGGTGTTACCTGATTAAGAGACTGCTTTGACAGTGGGACATATAATTGGAGAAGACAGAGTAAAAAGCCAAGTGAAGAACCTTTTGTCTCTTTTGTTTTTAAACATTTGCTCCATTTACACAACAGTTTCTTCGAAAATGGACATCTTTGTCAAGTTTTTTCTGTCTTTAGCACCTATTTTCATTATAAAACAACATTGAACATTGCAACTTACAAAAACGTTTTGTATAAAACACGTGTTGCACACGTTAAATGCTTTCAGCTCTTGTTACCGTTTGATTCAAAATATATTTTCAATAAAAATAGAAACAAAGTTATTGAAAATGCTAAGAAAAAAACAAAACAGAGCTGACTTTGGTGTTCTGACAGTGTTTGTGTAGCCAGAGCCTGACACTGTCTTTGTTTTCAACAGGCCATAAAACTTCCAGTTATCCAAAATCAAAAACACATGAAAGAGCCAAACTGCAGCATCTGGGTAAGGCATGTACTCATCCATTAAAACCAACACAGCAGGTGCAGTCTTAAAAAAAGCAGTAAACCATGAATTGCTTTGTTTGCATCCAACAAACTCTTCCAACATATAATTACAAAAAAAGTTTTGAAACTAAAATGTGAAGACAAACTATATATATATTCACACAATCCAGATATTTTTACTTACCACTATGACCAAACAATGACCCATCTGGTGCCCTGAACATGAACTCTTTTATGCAGAAATGAGACTATATGAAAGCCAGAAAGCTTTGTGTCAATCACCGAACGCTTCTAACAAGATGGTGTCATTTTTAAATGCCACGGGATGAATTAATTGAGCGAATAATTGTTAGTTGTTACAAAATATCTAAAATAGCTGTTTCTAATTGCTATACATCCACACAGCAACTCAAGTCCTGGTTACAATGCATGCAATATTCAGCTGTTTAGTCACAATTTATCGATTGAGTTAATGGGATGTTATATGAAGCTCAAGAAAACGTGCATTAATTTATGTTCTAGGTGATTAATAACACGGAAAACAAGACCAGCTGGTTTCTAATTAATTTATTGAAAATATTAGCTTAATTAAATACATCCCGGCTACACAATATGGATGAAAAAAAATAAAATAAAAACAGGTTACCTAAGAAGGCTTTTGTGCTCTCTAAAAATAAGAGTAAAACATACAGAAAACCATATAGGTGAGATAAAAAAAAACACTGAGTCATCAGAATAGGAGGGAGAGGGAGGAGAAGGAGGGGTGGGGGCATTCAATGGAATCACACTGGTCAGAGTTTTACCCTCAATGTGGACGGCAATGAAAAGCCTGAAACTGAATCCCAGCATTCCTCTGGCTTTATAACAAGCAAGTGAGAAATGCTGCTGCTTAGCACATGTCATTCCATGCTACATTAGCCTGCAATGGCAGTTAAAGTGGGAGTTTACCCCTATTTCAAAAATGATGTAGAAAAAGTTTTTTTTTGTTTTTTTTAAAGGGCTGATTTCTGCTGCATATTTTCAGACCACCCACCCAACTCCAGCATGCAAGCTTGCTCAATCAAAGCTCTTGCTCCCTCCCTCGGTGCCAAGGATTTCACCCTGGGGAGTGGGAAAGGTGCCAACCACATGCTAGCACCCAGCGCCACAAGCACATTGTGCCGGGGCGAAAGTAATTCACCCAGCAAATTAAGACGACACACTCCTAAATCTTCCCTGACAACCCCATCCTGACAAACATCAATTCAGAGTGTCGTCTCGTGTCATCTTTGCTGTAACTGGGAAGCGTTTCTGCTTCACCATACAGCTTTGAATCACCTCCAACGACTTCATTTAGTCCAAAACCATTCCCTTGTGTTATACAGTAGTGTAAAAAAAATTAACACCCGGCTCGACTGAAATTAACACGATCTACCTACACGTTCCAAATCCACTCAGACATCAGATCTACCATACTGTACAGCACCACTACACAAGGCTCACAACATAAGGAAAGCAGCTGCTGAAGCACTCTTACATGATCATGTGACCTCTGCTGTCTTCTCTGTTCAAGTCAAACTGGCTGAGGGGCACCTTCTTAGCAATGAGCAGCAGACAACAATATCATCTGGCTCTAGAGATCAATACGCACTTTGCTGGAGCTGACCTAGATAAGTGGAGGAGCATGGACAGTTGAAATCATTAGATTGCTTCAAGATCCTTGGAGCTCAGGTTGAGTCTCTATGGGGGTATAGCACGAGAAAGACTTTGGTATGATGTTACTAATCGTGTTTTAAAATCACGCCTACAAAAGGATTATCTAATAACTAGCTACAATCTTTTATTCGGTTCTAAAGATTTTGTGTGTTAATTTGGAAAATAAATTATCCGCTCCTCACCAGGTCTTAAAATCGAACAACCTGTAGATCACGATCACATCTGGCACTAAAATATCGAACTGTATTCGAATAGCACTAAATACAGGTGTGAATGGCCTCAAAGCCCAATAAAAGAGGTGGTCTGAACCTCGTATCTGCAGTAGTCTGAACACAATCCGTCCTGAGCAGCACTGAAGGACCTCCTGCTGAACGGACACAAGCAGCAGAGTTATTAATTGGTTTAAAGTCTGCTTCAGTTGCCAGCTGGTTAAAGATAATTTAACAGCCAACTTTGGAAATATTCTGAAGATACAGCGTGTTTGTTTTGTGCTTGGCTCAAAAGTTGACAGGATCTTAGAAATCAGAGCGGATCGCAAGATGCAGTGTGCAGAGTGCAGAGTTTCTCTTTAGTTCGCTTGTTCTGGTTGTTTTCAAATGCTGATTGGACCCGCTGTAGTCACTGTGAGCTATAATATTCTGTGTCAATCAGAACAACAGTCCGAGCAGCGTTATGTGACATTATATTCACCGAATTAAATACAGCGCTGATGTTAGCTTTCCAGTGGAGCTGTGTAAAACAGCTGACCGCTGCCAGTACATCATTTTATTGTGGTGGGTTTTTATAGGTTAAAAATCTCAGCCTTTGCGAAGTCAATAATCACATTTCATTTCTCCCATATCGCCTCTGTTTTGTAATCAAGAAATGAACTACAAAAAGTGCGGCACAAACAACGCTGAACCATGTTGATATAAAATATTGATATAGTTCAAATATCTGAATGTACTGCAACTTTGACAGAAACATCAGCAAACCTGCTGTCACTCTGATCTGACAGCCCACTGCATGTTTATCTGCATACAGAGCTGGTAATTAAATGTTAAAGGGGTACACATTTAAGTGCCAGGTGTGAACGCTCTTAATTAGAGCTGTCCAAATGCAATCAAATCACCCAAGATGGATATATATAGTGCTAGGTCTGAACAGGACCTTAGACAAACAACAACACATGACCCATTAGTAAAGATGCGGAAGTTTGTCACCTCTTAGATGCATCTTGACCGGCAATCTTAATGAATGTGAAAATAGGTGTCCTCTATGCAGCTAAAAAAAAGCAAGTATACTCTGTACTAAACCACTGCTTAATGAGTATGAGTTACATGCCAACTATGAGCAGTCTGCACAACACTTTATATACTGGGAATGCATGTTTTTGTTTTGAAACACGACAAATAAGAGGGAACTCAAGTTGATGTGCGCATATTTATAAATCAAAAATTAGCTCTGTATGGGCTCATGAAGTTGCTACCGCTATTCGCAGACCAAACAGACGTGGCACATTGCCACATCGGTGCGTGTTTACATCCAAAAAAAGCTGGAAATGCAGAATGTGCTACTTTACACACACAAGCCAATTTGAGTCTTTAACAGCTCAGAGCTCTCCTACCTTTCCAAAGCTGGACATTCACACAAGACATGACAAGAGACAAAGTTGCATCGGGCCCGGTTCGAGAGGTGACGCGTGAAAAGGACCGGTGGTTTTATGGCTGCACAACAACCACGTGTGATACACGTTTTATGAGGTTTTTGTATCGACAAGCTGTGTTTGGTTTTCATCAAGCGTGCGATTGTCCATCTATGACTAAAAAAAAAAGTCAACTTTGGTTTCATCTGTCCACAGGATACTCTTCAAGGTCTGGAAACTGAAAAAAATACAGTTAAATCTAAAGTTGCTTTCATTGTTGCAAACTTGCTAAGCAATAAAATGTGCTTTTGAGAAAATGCTTCAAATGGAAAAATGGCAAAGGAAATGATAAATGCTTTAATTATCAAATAACGCAACAGTTATGTGTTGTAAGAAAAGTCAGAAATAGCCTCTGGTAAAAAGTATACACTTAAAACGGCACTACAGTTGTTAGGTACTCATGTCAGGGCTTACTACTACAAATACCCTTAAGGAAATACTTTGACTTTGTTTAATTGTTTCACAAGCTAAACACTACTTAAATTATCCCAAGCAGAAAATTTTATTCAACCCATTAACACCTGATTTAACATGACAGTGCTCGTGTGTGAAGGGAATCTCAGGTCTTCCGAAGGAATACTTAAAGTATACATTTAGATTTAAATGCTGAATATATTTGTTTTTTTGCTCCGGGCTAATCAATATTGAGATTGCCTTTGCTTGATTCTTGTAGTGGAAAGTGTAACCAAATCATTTCTGGAAAGTGTGTAGTGTTAAACCACAGAGGTTCCCCTTAACAAGCTGTTGTTCACAAGACACACAGGGAAGCTGATTTGAGATCAGCTAATAACACAATGACAACGAGCCTTGAAGCAGAGACGGAGTTAATAATCCCCACTTCATCTCGTCCATGTCAAAGCCCTCTCAGCTTTCCATCAACCATCTCCGCTTCACTTAAGACGTCTCTTCTTTACCGCTTCGCCCTCCCCTCCCTCTCTCTCTCTCTCTTTCCGTGCAGCAAAACCCGGCCATTACCCCACAGCTCATCCCTCACGCCCACCCAAGACCTGTCACACTGCTGTTTCCATGGCGACACAAATGCAGAGACAGCAGGGTGAGATGCCCAGAGAGACAAGGCAAACAGATAACAAGGAGAAGGGTGCAACGTGTCAAGAATACAGCGTAGACCTTATACGGCGAGCGACGGACAGATAACATAGTGTAATCAAATTTGGTAAATCAAACTTGAATAGAAGCCACGTTTCCCTGTTTTTTCTTTGAACAAAGCGTACTTCGCATCTACCTTCTACTTTAGGTTTTAAACTTTAAAATGTCATCTGTGCATCCAATATCAAACAAACTGTGTCGCACTTATTAGGACTGCTTGTGTTGTCACTACAGCCCTGTTGAATACTGTTATCAGCAAAGTTTGTGCACCTAAACTGGCTAAATTTGGGGTCACAAGCAGGGCTGTGATCCCAGTACTTTAAAATGTTATAATCAATGTAACATAAGTGGGAATATTAATATCACAAAGAACTAAAGTTAACCACAGACCATTACATTTCAAGTATAGTGCTTTCATGTTCTGCTGCTAATAAAAATATTTGGCCAACCCAACAGACTCTGACCGGCCTTAATGTCCACTCCTGGTTTAGATGAGAGTGATGACAGATGAGAAAGTGAGGAATGATAAAATTGTGGGTTTATTGCAATTGATATTGTCATCACAATATTAAACAGTCACAACTTTTTACTAATACAACGCAGCCCTGGTCTCAAGGCTTTGTTATTTTCAGGGTTGATGCTGAAAAGTTTGGGAAGCGGTCCTAATTGTACGAAAAAACTGCATATTCCTTGGATGTTAATATGGTTTTACGTTCATCGAGATTCCACTTTCGCTCCGGACAGGAATATTTTTGACAAAGCACTTTAAAACTGAGCACTGAACTGCACGGTTTTTTAATCAGATGTCTTACTTTGGAAATTCAGGAATGATTTTAAAACGGGGTTAAATCAGTCAACATATTTAAGCTGCTTTGTGCCGTTAATCCAGGTAATATCAACGGAAATAAGTGAGATCAATTCAAGCTCGTTGCACAGAATTTAAACAAAAACTCACGTGATTTAGGACTTTACTTCCATACTGAGACAGAGAAACTATCAGTTCCTGAACAGCTCATCAGTACAGTCGTACTGAACACCTAAACGGCTTCAGACCAAAACAACAAAAACAAAGTGTTCAAAGAACAGACCATTTAGATTTCATCTGGAATGATAATTACGGCTGAAAAGAACCACAACAAAACACAAGCTTACACAACAATTATATTCTTGTATTGTAGTGTTGTAACGCCTAAAAAGACCTCTTTAATCTACTTTTTATTGCATTTTTAAAACTGTTCAAATCATACTCCGTCATCAAGCTTTCAGATTCTAAGTGTCCAGCTCGCGTTTTCTCTGATAATGACAGAAAAATCTAAAAGTTTTCTCCCCATTTGGAAAAAACAAAACAAACCTCAGTTTGTCTGCTGATTTGTAAAGACATTTTTTTCCTAATAACAGGGTATTGAAATTGCATTTACAGAGGGCATATAAACCTAAATACCAGACTGATTTATTAGCGCAACAGCAACAGGTACACGAACTGCAGCGTGTGCAACGGAGCAAGGGTCAAACGATTGACTACTGCATCACTCAGGTGACGCAACAGGGCAAAGGTCACTGCATACATGACCACAAGACTGCCATCAAGTAGGCACTGAAACAGATAGCTCTGGTTAGTTTGAATTAACGAATATGTACTTACATGGCACGAAGCTCAATTACAGCAGAAGAAAGCTGCTGCTCGGAGAAGTAAATCTTAGAACTGCATGAAGCCTGGGTGATCTCTTGCTTGCAATTAGCAAGCGAGAGAGCGATTGTGTTTGAGCAAAGTTACATAACAAGTATCACTCTGACACACACCTGTTGTGATCAAACGGACTACTTTCAGGAAACACCCAATGCTCTTTGCCAAGTTAATAAAAGACAACTTCCAGCCAGATTTCCTCGTGTAAACAGCCACACAGTTGGGCTTAAGCTGGGGTAAGTGCTTTTGTGAATTCACCCCCGGTCATTTGTGAACCATTTTCTTCTTTTTTTTTTTTGTTCTTGTTAATACAGTTCTTTAAACAGATCTAAAAGGTGTCTTCGCTTTGAAGTGTAAAAGAAAAGTTGGACGTTGGACCACGCTACACACAGTAAAGGAATGCAGCCTTGAATCTGAACAGGACCGCATTCCTTGTCACATGAAGGGAGGCGTGACAGATGTCAGAGGCTTGATCCTCAACTTATTTATTAGATCGAAATTTGACATCAGGCCAGCGTTGGTCACACTATTTTGCTTCTTTCAATGTGGAAAGCTGTATTCTGCCGTCATCTGCAGACGGGAACGATTGTAAAAAGCCAGTTTCTCACTAAAAATACCTTTACATTCCTCTTGATACAAGACACCCCATACTTCCATGCATGTAAACAGCCTTATTGAAAGGATAAAAGACCACTTTAGCTAAAATATGTTCCCTGATTTGATTTATTGTTACAAACATAATAGTCTAAAATCTCTCGCCGACACTGAGATGTACTACACAGCAACTGGTACCATTCAGTGACTTCTCTTCTTATGGATAAGGCCACTTTCATCCTCATAACAAATAAGAAGAAGTCAAAGTCTCTGCTGTATCTACCTGTTGGGGCTGTAATAAATTTATATGCTCCAGCTAATGCCAAGGTGTTATTAATTAAAAAAAAAAAAAGAAATGCACGATTCTCACAGCAACATTGCTCATTTTCATCTGCTCCAAAAGTTTCCTTCAGCGTGCCTGCTGGCAGCCATGACTGAGAGCCGTCCCAACGCATTCTCACAGAAGCGACGGGGCCGCAGCCAAACAGCAGCTGAACACCGCGTCGTGTTAAATCCCGCATCGGCGATGTGACAAGTACTGTGCACCATCAGGTGGGCAGAGTGATGCAACAGAGAGGCTGCTCGACTGGTTCCACGGGGGAGGCGTTCCTCCGGCGTTACTGAGAGAGAGAAGTGCTGACACTCATTGAAATGACACAAGCTGTCTGCCTGTATAGTCCTGAATCAGTCAAGCAGAAGAGCCCTTTGGAAGGAGAGTGCTGCACTCGAGACACAAGCGCAAGGCAACACGGCTACAGCCTCCAAGCAGCATCCAACCCCCCACACTTCTGCAGCGGCGCCTTGGATTTTCCAGAAAGCGTTTTCTCCGTTCAGTTGTGGGTCCAAACAAGGCTGTACGATATACTGTATCAGTGTCAACAAATATGATGTGCGCATGAGCGGCACGTAGGATGATCGGCAGCTCGATGCCCACCTTTCCCAAAAAGATAATGCCAATCAAACACTATGCTGGGTTTGCAGTGGCTTCCAAACATATAATCGATATTTTAAAGCTGCACAACTTTGGAAGACGCTTACATAATATCTTACAGTGAAGCAAGTTGGACACTGTTTGTTTTTCTTTTAAAACCAAACATGAACCATTGAAGCTCAAGCCTTTTCCATTTTCAAAGCAGCTACAGTCTCAAAATGTGTTTTATTAATTTACCCAATACTGTGCAGATCTACCTTCATGTCCACAATGACTTATTTATGTCCAAGTCATAGTAGTAATGTAATACCAGGCTTGTTCTTTACATATTTACAACTACTGCAAGGCTTTGGAAATATTGCAGGCACGGCATAGCTGCGTTTCTAGGGTTTCCTGTTATGGCAGCCAACTTTCTTGATAACTTTTTCAGACGTTTCAAGCTGTAGAGCACGTAATCTGGTAGTTAAGGGCATCGACAATCAATGCAAACAGAGCAGAAGAGACTTAAGCTCAGCAAAAAAAAACAACCAAAAAGGTCAAATGCAAAAAAAATAAAATAAAAAAAAGATCCTCTAAACACCTAACATGGCAAGTTAGCAAAGAGGCTTCGCTACAGCCACAGCACCGCTAGCTTGACACATTTTTAAACCGAGGGCTGTTTTGACTCATATTCTGCCAAAGAGAGCGAAACTAGCCACCGAGCTACGCGGTTAGCATGCTAGCTAAAACTGGCGAACTTCGTCCGGGCGCTGAAGAAACGGTCACTCGCTAACTCAGCACAAAAAAAAAAAAACAATGACACATGAAAGTAAACGTGCACGTCAAATTTAGCATTTTTTTTATTATTAAAACACACGCGGCTGTTCCCCCCCAACCTCCCCACCACCACCTCAAATACAAAACACTACAGCACGAAATAAATTCACAAACTCCTTTTAGTGTCCGTGTCGTCTAATTGAGTTATGTGCAGAAAGCGCTATTTGCCACAAGTAGCGGAGCTTAGCCGCAGAAGCTAACGGCTGCTAGCAGGCTAACGCCGAAGAGAGCGAGCTTCTGTCAGACAGACACACAACCGAGATTGAAGCCCCCGAATCGTGGATATCGCAACAACAACAACAGGAAAAAAAACACGCAGTTTCTCCCCCGCGGGAGAGGGGGGTGACGAAGACGTGGCGGCTACTTACGATGTGGCACTTTTCGCCGAGTCCCCGCCGTTAAAATCCGCTCAACCGAAGCGACTCTGACCTTCGCGGTAGTGGAACAACATTTCTGCTGGCTAGCTGCGCCGCCATGTTCCTCCTGCTCTGCAAGCCAATGCCGAGTGTTTATCTGACTGGTAGCTGCTATCCTCCCCCACACCGAACCAAATCACGGGGCTCCAACGACTCGGTTACCACCGAAGGAGGAGGAGGAGGAGGAAGAGGAGGGGGGGCCGGCTCGTCTGCAGCCCCTGCGGCCGTTTTTACCTGTCAGGATTACGCTTGTTTGGTTAATCTGCATCGCTCCGTGGACATTTAATCCGGGAGTCACCCGCACTGTTTCCATGCGCGCCGTGGTTGGGAGGATGTAAAAAACTACATTTCACGCTTTCTCATGTGCTAAAAGTTCACCATGCAGCTCGTTTCTCCTAAAGCGGAGGGGAATAAAGGTTGCAACACAATGCATGAAATTAAACTCCTTTTAAGCATCTTTAAAATGATTAAAATAAACGCTCTGCTGCAAGCAAAATTAAAAAAAATTAATCAGCTCCTAATTGTCTAAATTACTGATAATTACAACTGTCTTCAGTTCAGATTACTACAAATGGTGTTATTGCAAGTTTTGCTTCCCCTTTACTTTCATAACTTATTTAGTTAATTTTATTTACAGCATTTACAGTCAAATTGTACATAAGGGGGGGGGGGGGGGGGGGGGGAAAAGTAAGAAATGCTGAAACTTGTGCAACACCGCCTCCTAGTGGTGAGCTGCTTCCAGTCACAGTTCAGGTCGTGTCCTGAATTTTCTGAGGTTGGAAACATTTGGAGGGGAGAAAAGGGCCGAGAGGTCAAACAGGGGCGTCTGAAGGAAGTTTGCAAACAGGGGGGCAGATGGGGGGGCTTAATCTGGGGTGGCCCTCCGAAACCACGAGTCACAAAAAAGTTTTATTATGCTGTTGTATGAAGGCTTTTTGAAAAGCACTGATATAGACCTACCATATTTTCCGGATTATAAGGCGCACTTAAAAGCCTTCAATTTTATCAAAAAACAACAGTGTGCCTTTTAATCCGGAGCGCCTCATATATGTTTATGTTTAATCTTGCGCAAGGAGCACTCCAGATTTTTACACAATATCTGTAAAATTGACTGAATTACAGCCAGTTTGGGGGTTTTCTAAGGTCAGCTGGCTTTCGCAGCCATCTTAAAATGTGTTTGTATGATGGAGAGGATCATGGAATGATCGTTTCCTGGAAGTTTTGTTAAACTCCGTCCAGTGGTTCATGAAATATTTTGGTAACAGTCAGACAGAGCTGACTCTTAAACAAAGATCTTGTCCAATCTGGATGAATCTCAACTGCTACCGTACCAAATTTTAGGTCAATTTTTTGTCCAAGAATTTTGTTTTTTGTCAGTGCAGACTGTGGAGAATGTCTCGGAAGCTGAACTAAGTCAAACAAACTCATATAAATTATCTTCACCTCAGATATCCATAATTCAACTCAAAATGAACATTTTAGCTATCAAAGATGGCACAATTATCATTTGTTTTAGTTACTGGGCTGTTTTTAAGTCTTGTACTATTTTATTTTCTTATGTTTCGTGACTGCTGTCATGTCTTATTTGTCGTACTGTGCAGAACTTTTGTCTTGTAGTTGTTTTAAAGTCTTTTTAGAAATAAAACCAATACGGTACTCTTCTTTGGGCAACAGACATCACTTTTTCTTTCATGTGCACAGAGCTTCCAGATCCAGATATCCTACATTATTCCGATAAAGATGACTAACAGGTAAAAATGTCATTAATGATATCTAGGTTTTATATTATGACAAATTAAGAAATCTGTAGCTAGATAAATGTAATGACACATTAGGAACTCGACTGAAAACCGTTTTAACAGAAAACAGTTGAAATGTGAGTTTATTTTAGTAAATCCTGTGTTTCTTATAACCATAACTGCTCGTTGTAGACGGGAGGACTGTTTACTTTGTGATTATCTGGTGCTGAAAGCCTAATATACATGATAAGACATCAGCTGACCTAGGAAGAACGACGTTTACGATATCTCAAATGTTGATTGCGGATAAGAAAAAACAAATGTTATTTCTTTTTGACAAGTAGGGATGGATAACTGCAGTACATATCTAATCTAGCCATTAAAAGCTAAAATGCTACTTGAAAGGCCTTTTTTTGACATCTTAAGTTTCCTGATGGTTTAAGACATCTTTCATTTTAATTCTGACATTTTGACTTGGATGAACACTGTTAATCTGAGATCTGAGTGGAGTTTGATGATATATTAATCCACCTACCATCAAAGTAAGCTCTTGCGTTTCGCTTAAACTCAGCTGTCAGGTTTCCGATCTACGAAACGTCAGCTGCACGGCTTCTACGTTTGCCATCAGATAAAACATTTCCATTAAACAGAGAAGTAACCCCTCAAGTACCTTCGTCGTGTTAAAAATGTCTTAAATTTTACACGAAAACGAGTAGATTTCGACAAACGGCGTGGCTCGAAGTAATTTTTGTCATTTTTTTTTAACCAGATTGATTTATTTCTTTACAAAACAACCAACCAACCCCCCCAGGACAAATCCAGAAAACCAAACACTGTTGGAGTTAATCATAGTTCACACATTGTGTCTAAAATGACTAAATGGGTTCATTTCTTCTTTTTACAATACGTTTGTTACCTAGGTAACTCAATCTTTTAAATACAGTTGATTGGCCTCCATAGCTTTCTGACGTGTAAGTAAAAGGCATACGGTCAGCAACAGTCAACCAGGCCCATTTGGCACAGTCAATGGTGGGGATGGGGGATGAGAAAATATAAATATATTCCATCTGCAGTTCATGCTTTTACTCAAGAAAAAAACAAAACATTCTTTTGGGTGTTTAAGCTAAGCTATCATTCCACTTAAAACAATAAAAGAGGCCAAACTACACAAGACAATCATTCAGTCTAAATCACTAAAGAGATGCTTTCGCTGATTTCCATTTCATAAAAAGATACAGGATGAAAAACTGAAGAAAACGTGTCTTTAACAGCATTGTGGATACAGCTGCAAGCAACAGAGTCCATGACAAACGTGATAACAAAGCTGTTCTAATCTCTGATAATTAAATGCTACATCAGGTCACTAAATGGTTGCTGAAAGTACTGTACAATACTGAGCCATAAATGTACTTTACAGCATTCCAGCGGAATGGCTCCCGCTTTCCTCGGCTGCCTTTATACGCTCTAGTTCAAGAAGCAAAAACGGAAAGCTGAACTGCTGAATCGCAGCTTTCTTTCCATTTATAGGCGTAAATGGGTTAGAGTTGAACACTGGGAATTAATAATCACCTGTAAGTCTTCCAAGAGAAAGACGGGTGTCATCTGCAAACAAGCGCAGCTCACGGTTATAAATACAAGGCAGGGAGGGGGAAATAAAGTGGAATACACAGTATCTGATACAAAGTGGCTGCCTGGTTATTTGGGAAGAGATGTTCTGTCAGACAGCTGTAAGACGTTAGCAGCTTATCGGAGCAGGAAGTACGGAGAAAAGGGCAGAAGTCTTCATCCAGGTAGGCTGATCGGAAGCCAAACAAGAGCCCATTTATAGTTGTTTCTCTGGCTTGAAACCAATATAAAAGAATGCTACATTAGCTAATAATAAACTTCTATACTTCAGCGTAAAATCATTCGTTTAGTTTGACCTTTAGCTAGTCGTTAGCCTAGCCTGGACAAAGACTTCGGCCCTTTTCTTCTTACTCTGTGACTGATGTGACAGGTGATAACTATTAAAACCATCTGATAGAACATCACTTCCAAAAAGAGCAGACTATCACTTTAAGCTTCAAACGACCTGAAGTCGGGGAAACAAACAGTGAAGTGATCGTTCCTGAAATTTTAAAATTACACACTGTACAAAAACAAGTCATATCAATAGGCACTTCTTAAATAAGGTCTTCTTTTCCTTCAGTTTATTTGAGTAATTATTCTTTTTTTGTTTTTGTTTTTTCATTCAATATGGCACGGCAGGGCAAAAGACTCGGAACGACAAGCAAAAAAAGCTAAAACGGCCCTGGGAGCTCCAGCTGGGAGGTCCGTCCTGTGTGGGGGGTCGAAAACGCACATCAGGGTCAAGGAGCCGAGGAATCTGCCGGCTTGGACGCGGCCACGAAGACCCCAGGAGAGATGGTTCTTTGAGATAGGCATGTGTGTGAACGGGGGGGAGAAAAAAGGGGGCAGAGGGGGAATGTATTCTCCTTGCTCTTCTTACGAGGACTTCTCTTTCCTCGATCTGGGTGAATCGGCACCGTGAGAGCTCACTCCATTTACTCCGTTGGCTGGAAGCAAATCGCACAACCGAGTTAGCAAAACAAAACAAAAGATCACTGCAGATTTTAATAACGGTTCGTCTGTTTTACCAATGCTCTGATGTTCACGTTACATGAGCGCTCCTGCCCTCTCACCTTTATCTTTCTTTGATTTGCTCTTAGAAGGAGCTGGTTTCTTTTTCAAGGTCTGGGCTTCAGCGTGCTCCCTCCATCGGCGCAGCTGAAAGTTGATAAACTTCCACATCATGAAGGCCTGCGTGAAGCAGATGGCTGCCAGGACGTTCAACCTAATAGACGAGAGGCAATAAATGGATGAGTCATTAAATGTTCCGTGAAGCTTCGTGCAGCCACCAGCAGCTCTTCTGTCTGTCTGCTGAGGCGCATGTAGCTGATTCCCGGTCCGCTCTTTGTCCAGAATCTCAAATAAAAAAGTGTTTAAACGCCTCTTTCTCCTGTTGTTCCTTCATGTTTCACTTACCGAACAAAGAAAATGTTGAAGTTCCCTGCAGCCAAATCAAAGCCTTGATTCTCAGCCGTGGAGAGCCCAAAGCCCACGGTGAGGACGGACAGGGACAGGGTGAGCAGCCGTCCGAGGACAAACAGGACAGCCCAGACGGTGAAGCTGTGAGACCAAAAAAAAAAAAACAACGATCATCACGGAGCATTCAAGACTTTCGAAATCCAATATTGTTCCTGCCAAATAAAAACTGACCCCATTTGTCTGCTCTCGTTGCTGAAGTAGATCAGGCGGGAAAAGTGGAACAGGAGCTCGACGAAATAGTGCAACACCATCAGGACCAGGCCCAGACGGTTCAGGCTGGAAGACACAAGCGGGACGACTTTAGAGCCACTGCAAAGGCCGCAGCGTACAAACAAATGCTTCATAATTCCGCTCTTAATTGCAGCCTCTCGGAGGCGGCAGCGCTTACTTCAGCACGTAGGCGCCAGCGATGTGGACCAGGTACAGGAAGATGTAGACAAGCTGACGTGGAATGTCCTCCTGAACGGTAAACACAAAGAGGACGGGGAGGCCAAGAGTGGTCAAAATGTTTACAGCAGCGTGGTTGTGCACGGTCATTTCAGCAAGGAGGGGATGATTCGTCGAAACAATAACACATGGCCACAAGGAAGTCAAACAGGAAAAAGCCACGGCTCCAAACAGAAGTTACATTACGTCATCTTATCCCAAAACGATTCATCCGCCTTACCCTCAAACACACTTACTTTCTTCGTCTTTTGGAAATAAAGTTCTGGGAGAGAATGTAACCAGTAGCCCAGCTGACAAATGTAGAAGAATTTCATCTGGAACCTGAAAGAGAAGAAGAAGTTTCCTTTTCAGCGCTCTTAAAATAACCCATGTGGCAAACATTCGTTTCTGCTTATCCACAAATAACCGCTGTGATTCTGAGACTTACGGCATCAGAGTGTGAGGGTAACCCTCCCACAGTGCGACGGGGTTGGACAGGAAGTTCTCCTAAGAACAAAAGACGCTTTTAAATTCAGCGTGAGGCCGAAATCAAAAGCCACCAAAGACAATACGAGCTGACGGCCGCACGTACAGAAAGCAGGATACTTGTGCCCCAGCCGAAGGAGAACAAGTAGAAGGCGCTGAGCTGGCCCGACTCGTTAAATTTGCTGTGCTTGGTTTTGGAGAAGTGCTTCTTCCTGTTGATTTTCTGCAAAAAGAGAACAATAAAAAAAGCAGTTTTTGAATGAATGCATATTTTCCCCATCGCCTTTCATGCAGCTGTAACCGTTTTGGTTAAACCTTAAAAATAAAGTGCATTACTTTCATGAGAAATAACCTCATCTAATATTGCAATTAGTCAAGCTCAGGATATGTGATGTGAATGACTCTCAGCTACAGCCATGCCAAATTTTAGCTAAATATCTATAGAACTGACTGAGTTATGGCCATTTTTGAGTTTTTTTAAGATCGGTTGGCTGCGGCTTCCATCTTGAATCGGGTTAATTCTAATAGTTAATTAGTTGTAGATTTACATCCGATCATTACCTTCTGCAAACACGGTAAAAACATCATCGCCCGCCTTTGCTTTCCGGCGCTGAGTGACGATATAAAAATCGATTTCAAAAATATTTGCTCGCGAGTCCGGTCCACTTACGTCCAACACGTACTCCTGGATGATGGCGTGCATGATGATCGCCACCAGCATGTAAAAGAAAATGGTCGCCAGGTCCTTGATGCCGTGGTGGAAGTGGTTCACCGCCGTCTCCTCTGGGCCGTCTGCGGCACAGACACACCGTCAGGACGTTAGGATTCATTCGTACGCCAAACACGGGCTACACCTGGCTCACGGAACCCCCGTGGGAATTTCAAAGAAATACTCAAGTTTAATCATCCTGAATCCTGAAAGGGTGGAGTTTGGATTAGTGCGTCTCGACTGTGCGGAATTACAAAACCACCAGAAGAAATTAGTCCAATCGTTTGCAAAAGTCAGTACTGACATTAAAAACACGATCATTTCTGAATCATCTCTATCTCTCTTTCGAGATTTATTTGTCCAACGCAGGAGACGAGTTGTAAATAAGTTACAGAAACGGGTCAGCGGTGAAGCCTCGGATGAAAGGAAGCAGCTGGCAGCCTGCGAATGTGCAACACAGTTTGAATACATCCCGAGGTCGAGCGCTCTTTCAACAAAAGTGTCTGGAATTGGCAAAGAAAGCGCTCACCTTGAATCAAATTGGGAGTCCTACATTGCACCTCAGCCTAAATTCGTCCCGAGCAACCTTGCCACTAGAGAACTTTATAAATCAGGCAGACTAAATTTAGCTTCAATGAAGAGGGGAGGAAAAAAGGAAAAAGAAGAGCTCTTTAATGGGTTTGTCTAAGGCCACGTAAGTACCGCTCTGGAATCCAAATGAGAAGCTTGCAGCAAGAAAACACTACGTTACAGAGCAGAGGCTGTTTCTCCTACCGTTTGTCGAGATCGTCACATTGTACTGGACAGTAATGAATATTACTGCGAACTTTGAGGTGACCTGTGAATAAAAAAAAGAAAAGAAAAGTACATAAGTTACAAGAATCCGCACATGAACAAAGCATACTGTCAAATTAAACATCTCACAATCATTTTAAGTATTGGATTTACATGTTAATGTTAATATCAGAGTGTAAAAGGGAGTTTTGAAGTCAAGCTGGCACCATAAATTAAATCATTAGGCTCAGAGTGTGGAAAGGTTGGTTATATTTGAGATTATGAGAAACTAAACGAGGTGACAGACTTATTAGTTATTTAACTTATACATAAAAATGACTAAAAGGCTTGCTGCAAATGGATTTTGTTATGTTTTTTTAAGAGGAGTTACTAAATCATGTGTGAGGAAAACTATTACATTACTAAGACAAGCAAATCAACCACATCAAAGCAGCCGATATTACTTATAACGACGACGTCCTTCACAACAGAAAAGCACTGTGGGCAAAAAAATATTATTAGACTCAAAAATGATGCCTTCTCTGGTCGTCTTCACCGATATAATGACCATAACTGCCTCCATTCTAAGGCAAATTTATTCAAAACTGCATCACAGTTGTAAATGTAGCTATGTCATAATTATGAGACGGGATCTTATATTTATGAGACACCAGAGTCAAATTTTTAAATATCACAATGAGATTTCTTAATTGAAAACACGAGACTTGTAAGTCATAGTAATGAGACAGTAATTCAATAATGAGACTGCTAAATTAAAATTAGGAGACTGTAAAGACAATTATGAAACTGACAAAATGTGGTCATGAAACAGCAAAGTCACAATAACGTGACTGTTATAATTATAGGAACAACGACTGTATAATTATGAGACGCTAAGTCACAATAATGAGATGAGACAGTGATGAGATTGCTAATTTATAACTATGAGTCTAGTAATTCAAAACAAGTTACAGAGTCAATAACAAAAATGCCAAGGCATATTTGTGGGACAGTTAAGTCATAATTAAAAGATTACTATATCATAATTATGAACCTTATTAATGAGATACTGAGCCATAATTATGAGACGCTAAGTCATTAATGAGGCATCATAAATATGACTTAGAAATCTCAATCATGAGCCATAGTAATGAGAAAGTTAACATAATGAGTTAGTAACTAATAGATGAGACAGTAAGTGTCAAATCCCCCTCATCACAATGACGGAAATGTGCTTTCACAATAAGGCAGGGACGACTAATTATGTCCATCCATCCGTCGCTTGTTCTGGAGTCGGGACACAAGGGGTAGCAGCATGATTATGAAGGATTCTAGGACCAACTTAAAACTAATTATTTGACTATTGCAGCAAACCAGCCGCCGCTGCGGGACTGACATTTTACTTTGAAGGAGCCTAACCGGAAGCAGCTGTAACTATGGCCGCCAGCTGGACGGCCGAGCGTCGCTCTGCCTGTCAGGATGGAAACAGGCGTTTATATTAAACAAACCTGGGGAATTTAAAGCGAAGCACGGGGACTTTAAATGCAGAACGAACGCTTTCCGGCCATCCTCTGCCGTGTTTTGAAGCGCTCGGCAGCGTCGAGGGGCAACTTTCAGTTTTTCGCTCGCTGTGTGATTGCCACGTAACACATCGACGCACAAACAGAGGCGAGCGTTGCAACATATACAAACAGCTGAGGGCGACGCAGGCTGGCTTCTTCTTTTTTTAAAATTGCAACACAGACATGTTTAAGCAAGTAGGTTTGCATATAAATAACAATTTTCTGCATTTCCCCCTCCCTTGTGGAGAAAAGAATAGGCCTGGAGACGGGGGGTTAATTTCAAGAAACCGCCAGATGGAAAGTGAGCTCGATTTCCGAACTAACTTTATCGTGTTTAAAACGTATTTAAATAATGAATAAAAAAAAGAAGAAAACGACAGATTTGTCTCCTGGGATGAAAGCGAAAACGGGACCACGGTTGTGCGGAGAAAACTTTCGATCGAGGGGGAGGAAGTAAGACGAGAGACAGCCATGTCGGTTCCTAACAGAACAGATGGGCTCTCCGCAGAGACCAAGCCGCTCAACATGTGGGCTCACCTCAAACATCAGCCCGAGCAGGAACACCATAGCAACACAGGAAACAATATCTGCATGGTTCTGGATGACAAACTCGTGGCTCAGCACCGGCGTGTTTTTGTTCGTCTTTTTCCGGATGCCCATGTCGACGCGCTTCGTCGGACTCCTTTTCTCTCTACGCGGCGCAGACGCGCTTCTTTTCCTTTCCTTTCCAGACGGTGCGGTATTACTCTCCCTCTCGGTGGCTCGCAGCTCGCCGCGCTTGCTTCACGCACAGGGCCAGGCAGCTATTGAATGGCGTGTCACTCTCCTGTTAGTGGGAGGATCCGCGGAAAAGAGAGGCGCTTTACGCGCAGCAGAGACGACAGCTGCCGCTCTCTGTCGCCCCCTGGCGGCTTGGAGTGTAAGGGGAAGCCTCCGGACGTCGCTCTGAATCCACAGTCCTGAGAAGGTTAACCCCACAAGAACGGCTCCAAATTCAATTATGTTGCTTTATATTGATGTTTAAATGTACTTTGACTGTTATATACTTTAACACTTTACATTGAAGGCAGGTAATTCAAGTTACCCTGATAAAATAAAAAAAGTCAATTTCAACCCAATTGTTGTTTATTATAATTGATTTAGTGAGAATAGCCTCCTGACTACCAGGAAAAGGAATATTGTCCAGTCTTTGTAAGGTAATGAGCCCCACCCCCTCACGTCTGGTCTCATTGAAAAGCCCTAAATTTCCTCTGTAGATAACAAAAAGGAGTTGCTTCAGTAGTATGCAGTGGGTGGGAAATATTCAGGTTTACAAATGTCCTCCACAGAGGACAAATTCTAACTACTGGCAGTCAGGAGGATATCAGCACCTGGATGGTGACTCTGGCAAATGCTGTTTTTTTTAGACAATAGTTGGCAAATTTATTATGAAAGCAAATTCCCTGCATTTTAAAATCCTAATCTGAAACTGCAGCGTAAAAGTAAATACTGAAGTACAAGTACCTGAAACCTGTAAAGCCTGACTTAAGTGAATAGTTTTTCGCCAGACAGGGCTGGGCTGCATTTTGGTTTTGTTCAAGCAGCACCTCACACCAAAAAAAAAAAAAAGGGTTTAATGGAAATTTTAGGCTCCTAATCTTCTCTATGTGAGTTAGTCTGGCCCACAGATTAACAAGCAAAAATCCAACCGGTCTGTGAACTTTTTACTCGTCGTTAGTGAATGTTGAGGCGTGTTCTAGCTCCCTTCACCCTTTGAAATGCATGGAAGAAAATTCAGCACAGCAAGTATCTGTGTTTTGGCTCAGGAATGCATAAGATATAAAAGATAATGCACTGCCTCAGTGAGTTATGGCTTTAAAGTTTCATCTTTATTGTTATTTAACTATTTTTACTGAGGGTTTGAAGGCATTTACAGTTGTAAAACCTCACTTTTAGAAATAGCAAAGAACAGCTAGCTTTTAGAATGAAGGAAAATGTAATTACTCACTTCCAGTTATCAGTCAGATTACAGGAAAGCTGCAGGGCGAGGTGCAACGTCCCTTTTTCGCTCCCATCGTTCAGTGCAACCAAAAGATAAACTTTTCTGTGTTTATCTGACATCTGAGATTCAGCCTGGGAAATCTGAGGCATTTCACCCCTTATTTTGGCTTGGGTTTAAGTCAGGGAAGTGTTTAAAGTTCTGAAGGATGTAAAAATGTTGCGTGGAAGTGTTAAACCCTGACTCATGCACGCACACACCCACATATTTCAGCACGGCGCTTATGACATAATTACATGTGGCTTGTTTAACAGTATTAGTTCAATGGTTTATAAGGTGGGGCCAAGAATTAGTGCCAAGGAAAGAGAAAGAGACTGTAGGCTGGGACTGAAAGGAGCTCTCTGGACAAAGTTTCCCAGGAAGGTTTGTACACTTTTTAAATTATTTTGTTTAATAATTTGATGTGTGCGCGAGTGCTTTTCTGTTCCTGCGATCTCAGCTGGACAGCAAATGCTCCGACTGTGTGTCACCTTCAAAACAATTAGACCAATTTGAGATAATGGCAACATGACACACAGGGAGAGCTTCAGACGATTCGTGCTATGGGAGGAAATATTAATTTAGGTTATTTTAAAAAAAAGCTTTATCTTCGATGAACTTGAAACACCAGCTTCACCAATGAAGGAATAATTTAAAAAATGTAACAATGTCTTGGATTACCTTTTTTTTTTGCTATTTCAACATTTAAAAACCAAACTATCAACTGCCCACGAGGAAAATATGTTCTATTTTATTTAAGAGGTTTGTGTTGTGATATTCGTTGATAATGAAACTGATTTTATTCGATATGTAAGCACCGTTTATCAGAATTAGATAGGATAAGTTGTTTATGACAGATCGAAGGGCAGGAGGAGATCATGTAGCGCCTGACCTGCTGAGTAATCGTCTTAAGTCAGCTGTATTTTTTATTCTGTTGTAATGCTTTTGCAGAGCGATCCAAATGGCACCTGCAAGGTTGAGAGCAGCCAGCGGCGTCTTTTCTCTGGAAATTTCAGAGCAGGTTTGGTCGTGAAGTGATTTCTGTCCTGAAACCAGAGGAGGAACAGCTTTAAACCAAGGCCAGGATGGAGCAGTCAGACACCCGCTTCTCCAAACTGCGGTGGCTGTTAGCCGTCGGTGGTTTGGTCTTGTACGTGGTGGACACTGGGACAGACGTTGCACTGGTTGTGGGATATTTTCTAGACAAACAGTACACTTGGAGTGGCTTGACGGTAATGTTCATCCTGACTGGGATGCTGGTGACCCAGATCTTCAGCTACGCCTGGTTCCGGGACGATATGAAGAACGGAGAGCAAATCACCGCCGGCATGTCGAAGAGTAAATCTGCTGCCCTGCACGTGTTCGGCATGGGGATCTTCACGAGGTACGTGAATGTTGTTAGATGCTGATTTGGCAGTAAGAGAGATGATTCAGTTTGTTATATGGCACAATGACACGCTCTTTGACTTTGCTTCAGGTATTACCACCTGCTGAAAGAAGGATCCAGAGTGGTTTGGACAACAGAAGACTCTTCTGAAAAGCACCACAGACTCTTCTGCATGGCTTCTGATCTGAGCATGCTGAAGCTTTTCGAGACCTTCCTGGAGAGCGCTCCTCAGATCCTTTTACAACTTTATATACAAGGATCTAAAGAGTGGCCACTCTTCAAAAGTAAGTAGAGTCAGAAAAACAAAATCTGTGTATCTAGCGTTTCAGAATCACCATTTTAACCACTCGTTTTATCCTTTCAGTTATATCCGTGGCCTTCTCTTTCTGTAATATGGCCTGGTCCTTGGTGGACTACAGATGCTGCCTCCGTAAGTCTCTTCCTCACATCACCGACATGCCCTCAGGCCTCCCCACGGCCGTCTACCTCCTCTACAAACTCGGCACCATCACCAGTCTGATTCTCAGCTACAGCCTCCTCCTCACACTCAGCATCTACAGCACCATCGCCTTCACCTTGTTCTGGCTGCTGGCGACGACATGGGCCCACTGGCTCCAAACTGACTTCTGCTCAGCCAGAGTCCTTGAGCTTCTGTACCGGGCTGTCGTGGGAGTTGTCCTCATTTTCAGCTTTTTCAATGTGAAAGGAAAAAACACCAAAGAAGCCATGATTATCTATTACGTCTTCTACGGTGTTATAAGTGTCACGGCTCCGTTATCATTGGCTCTTTTAAAGCCAGAGCTGCAAAAAACAGTATATTTTTGGACAGTCTGTGGTTTGATCTACGGAGGTTTATTGGTGGGGCTGCTGTGTCTAGTTTTGTATTATCGCTTCCTGCACCCCAGAGCCCCTGAGGCAGATGAGGTGGACGGCCTGAAGACGGAAACAGTGACACCAGAAAGATTAAAGACATTTATGCAGCCTTGACTGAGGGTCTTTTAAACTATTTAACTTGCTGTGAGGAGTAAACACTTATCGATCAAGAGGACTATCAGAAATCAAACCAGTTACCTTAATATGTTTAGAAGTCTCCAGACTAATGCAGGTTCTGACTATCACCCACTGTCAAAAGGCAAAAGGCAAGTGGTAATGTTGTTTTCAGGCTGAACCTCATTTATTTCCTTTAATAGATGTCCCTTATTTGTGTTTGTTTGCACATTTTGGAAAGAAACTGTAATACACATGCTCAACACAAGATGGTGCTATATTCACATGTATATATTTATTTATTTAGTCATTTTCTCAGAGCAGTGAGTTCGGACACTGCTGTCATATGGTACTGGCAAAAGTTTTAGACATGTGGAAAAAAATATAAATTATAAACTACAAATACTTTCATAAATATATAATCTGCCTTTTATGCACTTTTTAAACTGAAAAGTGAGCTAACTGAAAATAAAATCAGCAACAAATCATTAATTGTTGTGACCATTCTTTGTTTTCAAAACAGAATTAGTCCTTATTTACACAAAGTCATGGATTTAGTAGGATCATATCCAAGTTTATGATTAACCAGTTTTATCAGGGAAGTGCTGATGATCATTATTTTTAAAAAGAAACCGAAACCAGCCGTGTAGGAGATGGTGGTGTATGGCGAGAGGTGCAATAATGCGTGTCTGCGGGCAACAGTGAAGCACGGCGGAGGTCTCCGCAGGTGTGGGGCTGCTTTCCTGCAAACAGCAGGATTTTGGTTAAATATGTCACCGGAGTTGTCCGGTGACATATTTCTTCTGCAGCAAGACCTCAGCTTCAAACATATAATTAAAATAAATAAGAACCACTGGTATGGCCTTCAGAGACCTGATGTCATCATCATCAAGTAAGTCTGTGATTGATCCGAAAAAGTTTCCTTTCATCTTTAATTGTTCTCATATTATATCAGCTACCCGTTATGCTCTATCTCATAATTATTCTTACAGACTGAAAAAAACCCAAACTAGCAGCTAAACACCCCCGTCCTGCTCTGAAACGATGGAGGCAGAGGTCACGGATGAGCTAACTAGAAATAATAAACCAGTTCTAATTTTGTTTTGACTGCCAGCAGAATATTGTGGGAGAGAGAGCCGAGGACGCAATTTCTTCTTGGCGAGGGCTGGAGGAAGAAAAGTGGGGGTGTTGAGGCCCAGTGTGAGCTCACCTGGGAGTATCGCTGACAAACCACAGGGCCCTGAGAGCTCAGAGTGTTTTGGCTCTTAAATAAGGGCAACTTTTTTTTTTTTTTTTGTGTCATCCTCTTGTTTAATTCCACCGAACCCCGCGGTTGTTTACTCCCAAAGACTCCTTGAACCTCCATCTGTCGGGTCGTGCTCCGTCAAAAGCACCCCATAAACTCCAAACTCCGGCAAACACAAGCGAGTGACTTTTGCTGGAGAGGAAGTGAATCCCTGCCAGGTCATTACCACACAGAATTCAGTTTTATTGTGGAGCCAAACTGGACACACTGATAGAAAGCAATCAACAGAGTTCGAATGGACACAAATTTACATGCATAACTAGATTAAAGGAGATATTTCTGCTCAAAGGGAGGATTTGTCATTGACAGGAAAACAAAAGCAAATCCTCCTTTGCCTTTAAGATGATGGATGCGCCCCTCTTTGGTCTCTACTGTATATTTGCTTGGGCTAAAAGGACTAATGCAACGTAAACCTGCCAAAAGGACTTTTACTGGGAGAAGATGCATGCGTCCTGGGCTGGAGTCCTGAGCAGTCGTCTCCTCTCTGTCATCCTCTTGCTTTAGTTAAACCGCACATACTTCTGGCTGTAACTCACCGCCGAGCGCTTTGCCAAGCAGCAGTCACAAGTCATTGGGATGAAATGTGTTGAGTAAAGCGTTGCCTCCCTCCCACTCCACGAGAAAACAAGCAGAAAGAGCTCTGGCTTTTGCCGTCCCCACTGTAATTTCCCCTTCTGGCGCTGAGAGCGTAATACCGAGTAATCTGTCCCTCCGATCTCACTGAAAAGAAAAAAAAAGCACTCCCCTCCTCCCCCCCAAAAAACACCGGAGATCTCAGTGAGAAGTTGAGAAACTAGAGGTAAATCAAAGACGATGATATGTATACAAGTGGGATCTCCGGAGCAGAAAAAGCTGTTGTGTCCGCAAAATACCCCATGAACCACTGAATGGATTTAAGTGAAACATGTACATAACTGATCAACTTTTAGGGTCAACCCACTTCAAGATGGCTAATCAACCTTGGCGAACACATAAATGGCTATAACTGAGCGACACTTTGGTGTGGTAGTAGCTGAGAGTCATTCACAACAGATACTCTGAGCGCTAACATCTCATGATATTGTTTTTTTTTTTCAAGATATGACCAAAACAGCTGTAACGCCATCATTTCTCAACGCAAAATGTTTTTTAAAACCTTTCTCATGAAAGCAGAGAGTGATATGTATTCCGACAAGAAATGCCAGGCCTTTAATTTCCTCTTTCGTCAAAGACAGGTTGTGACCCGTTATCAAAACGACACAAACGCTAAAACATAACCTGTCGTAACCGTCAGCAGCTAAGTTCTGTCATCTCCCCTCGGAGTCTACACGAATGACCTCTGACCTCTTCATAACCACCACTAGACCTTTTTTTTTTTTTTTAAACCAAATCTTATCTTTTTGTTTTCAGTCACCACATCCTGTAACAGCCGGTCAGGACGGGGACATTCTTGGCATTCGCCATCGCCACAATTTGTACAGACACAATAAACCCACAAAGGCAGGCTGTTTTTCATTACGGCTTCAAAGTCCATATAAACCATGATTAATGAAGCCCGGAGATGCTGTATGTCTTTAATTATTATGACCTGGCTGCTGCAGATGCATTAGCGGAGTTGGCGATCTGTACACGTCTGCATGGCGCATTCTGGCAGCTTTGTCTCATTCTTGAGGAATTCCCCGAATAAGGAAGGAAGGTATAAGAGAGGAATGACAAAATCTCTCCCCCCAACCCCTCCTCCTTTCTCTTTTTTTTTTGCAGTGGCTCTGAGATTTCTCTAATCACCGTACACGCATGCTTACGAATGAGTTGGGGCAGTGACAGATTGGAGAGCAGGCTGAAGATAATTACATGCAGTGGGCTGGTGTGTGATCAGAGCGTGGCATTGCATTACCCAGAGGGTTCTGTAAATAAATTCCTCATGCAGTGAATCAGGATATTGTATGGCGCGTCAGGCGGCGCACAATGGTCCCGCCATTGTTGCTATTTGGGTTTTTGGCTCCGGATCGTTGTTGGTGTTGTGTGACAGGAACTGCGAGAGAGAAGTAAATCTGGGCTTAAGCAGAAAAGACGTCAGATAAAGCCAGTTAGCATAAGTTTATCTGCAGTAAGAAACTACGTGCTGTGGAGAATAAACTGTACTCCCTGGGAAACAATTTGTAGAAAAATCTGAATGGGTTTGTTTGGGCCTTTTGCGGCAACACATTCAGTTTTATTTTACAATCAGAGAAGGCCATAAATGACCAGATCTTGGTTGAAGAGCATCTCTAAATATGTCTGAAGGCAGTTTCCTAACAGTAGATCAAGACAACAAGGAGAAAACAAAAAAGTAATTACTGGCAGTTTGACTTGAGAAGAAAATAATCTAATAATTAAGTCAGTGACAAAAGAATAGATCAGAGCCAGAACTTTGACTTGGTCTTTTTTTTTCTTCTATAACAATTTTTTGCTTGGGCACATCTAGCAGATGCAATGAAGCGACGTTCCTCTTGAAAATTTGGTGGATTAATTCAAAATGCTTTGTTCCATCATGGATGAACAAGCTGAAGCACCAAAGCAGGACCAAACCATGATACTGCCACCTCCATGTTGTTGTTAATGCTCTAACCCTTTTGTTTCCTAACAGCACCTGAAGCTCTTCTTCGTCATCTTTAAAGGATTTCAGGAGACTGTTTCAGCCGTGAAACAAAGTTCACTCCCTGCTCTGGCTCTGGTTCGAGCTTATACGGACACACGATAAAAAAAGAAGGAAAAAAAAAAGGGGGGAAGCTCATTTGGATAATCCTCATTTAGCACAGGGAGGGTTTATGTATCCTAGTCATGGACAATCAGAGAGCATTAACATAACTCTGCTACCTATCTCAGCCCTCACACACAGCCGTTCCCCCATGTACATGTGTGCACACAAATAGAAAACAGAAGCCATGCTAGCTGCGCACAGGATGATGGATTATCAGCCGCTCCTGTTTATTTATGCTGCACCGGATGAAGGAATATGGCCAAAGACCTCATGCATACACCTCATGTATGGCAAGCACAATCAACCGTAAAATAAGGTTGCATGTAATGAATGAGCAATAGGGCCACACACACACCAACACACACACACACACACACACGCATGCACGCCTTTTTTTCCTGGAGGAGCCTTGTCTTGATTAACCTGGCCAGGGGAAGCCGACGTGCTTTCCGTTTTACGTCATGACCCTGCTCCCCGTGTGGCTCAGTGGAAGCCATCAATTTTAGTTTGTCTCTTTGATTCTTTTGCTAATCTTTGGCCGGCCATTTGAAGGGAACTGCTGAGCGATGACTGCGGTGCTATTTTTACAGTTTGCTTATTGTTTCGTAAAAAAAAAAACTGCACAGAGAAGCCTGGGTTTTCCTTTGGTTTATTGCTGACTTTAGCTAAACAAGTAACAAACAGTTCAAAGCGTTCAAAATGATCATCCCGATGAGCCACGAGACCTTTAAGTAGGTGTACAAAGCTCTGACTTCACGACTGCGGAGGAATGTTTCGCTCTCAGGCAGCCTGAAGCTTAGCCCTCCCTCCACAATTTTCTTTTTCACAAAGTATCAGAAAGTCCATGGATCTTGAGTGGATGCAAAGATGCTATGCCTGATTACAGCGAGAGGTCAGCTCTTTGATGCTGCCACGGTGAAATTTGTTATACGTTAAGCCAGTGCTAATGTGATTATGGACATTGATCCATTAAATCTACTGTAAAATGCAGCTTGCACCAGTTTTGAAACTGATACCGAGAAGAAATGCGAGAGGTAAAACATTAAAGATGCTTTGATGTAATATTTAACCCATCTGCAGTGAGCAGAGGGAAATGACCATAACACACATTTTGGGCCAAAGCAAGATGGACAGGCCGGTGTGAAAAATGGCATGTGGGATTTTCTCTCCGGTTTCTTGCAGTGCATTGCAGTATGTGCGTGAAAAGGGGCAACTGCCTGTCATGATTACCCTGGAGGTCATTTATCAAGGCAATAAAAGGAGGTTCTGTGTGGCTGAAATAGGCCGTGGAACTCCCCCACCTACACCGGGATCAGCCTACCACCTGATAATTTAATGTGGGAAATGTTTTCCTCAGAGTTGTTTGAAAGGGTTGACAAAAATGTGAAAATGGTTTTCCAAATTTGCCTTTTAGGGCTGTTTTACTAACAAAAAGTTTATAGCAGTGGCTCAAATATTTAGTCTCACTTTGAGATCTGACTTTTTTTTTTTTTGAAAAGTATGAAATGTTTTTTATTACTGGTAATTACACAACTTTTGACACTAAATTTGTGTTTATTTTTGGCAAATTTTCTTTTGTATTATCACCAGTAGGGCACATTTTATTTAAAATGATGAAAAAATAGTAGATTTGGGTTAAAATTACATCATATTGTTGCCATATGTATTTTAACCACACCATAATAGCTTGATGATAGCGGCAGAACATTAGCCGTCCATGCTAATTAGCTTTAGCAACCCTCAGGAGGGAGAGAAGGGAGAGGGATTTGCATGTGTGCGTGCAGCTAACTCGAATGAAGCAATCGCTGCAGTTCGAACGCTGGGAAATCCCTTTTCTTTTTTTAGTTTGAACTCAGACGGCTCCTCGGATGAGAAAGGAAACATCTTTTTAAAAAACAGAACATATGCCGCTTTAAAAAAAAACAAAAAAACTGCACCAGAATGTGGAAGTACATGTATATTTTAAAACAACACTAAAAGAGGAGGAAAGGGGAGTCCCCCCCTCTTTACCCTCCCTGTAATCTTCTCCTAACTTAAAGTGAATACAAAAACAACAGAATTGAAATGAATGCTAATGACTGTTTTCGTTAGAGTGTCTAAAAGCTATCGGTATGACATCTCTTTGGGATATCCACAGAGAGCAGGGCCTTTTAGTCTGACCCGTAATGCAACAAAGGTGTGGTGGCTGAGTAATCTCTTTAAAAGCACCCTGGCAAAACCCATGCGCTCACTTCTGGGCCTCGGAGCATTGCCAAAAGAAACTGCACCCCCACCCCCCTCCAATCAGATCCCATCTTTGATAAACCTCAATGATGACATAAACATCTCCTCCTCTCTAAAAAAAACCCATCCCAGTGGTCTTCCCTTATTAGCATACAGTGTAGCTCACAGAGAGAATAATAATGTGCTCTCTCCTTCACTTGGACTGGAGTATTTGGGTTGAAACCACAATACCCCAGCCAGCAGCCAAGCAAAACAACGCTAAGAGGGAAGATGGTCAAAGTGCTACACTTCAAGGCAGATTGTTCCGTATTGTGCCCTCAGCGAAAGGCATCCAGACTATTGTTTGTGCCAGAGACGTTAAAGGGTTCAAGTTGTCGGCAATGCCTGCAGAAAGAAATATAAATTAAAAAAAAAAGCCTGAAGGTTGCAGGTTGGGAAGTCAGTGGTAATGGTGGGTGACCAGTAAAATAAAAACAAGCTGCTTCACAAAGAATGTCTGCTCAAGTTGGATAAAATTCAAGTGAGTTTGTGCGAAGTTCAAGGAAGGAGCGAGAAATGAATGAAGTGCCTTGTTTTTTACGGGGCAGCAGAGAATTCAAACAAACACTCCACTCCGTCGCACTATTAGCAAGGCATCCCGTGATAGGACGTCTAACTCTGACATAATAATTACTGATCATTTTATGAAGCAAAGGCATAGTTTATGCTTCCCAGGGGTCCCGTCTGGGCCAGGCTCAATAGAGCTCTGAGTTCAGGCTCTGGTGGGATTTTTCCTGAAACAAAAAAAAAAAACAAAACATGCAAAGTCTCAACAAACTTGTATTGCTTCAATCTGGGTTGTTAGTTTGTGTACATGTTTTGAATATAACACTATTTGTTGATGTCTTGGCTCACAGAGAAAAGGAAAAATCTGTCTGCTGATGGATTACTGCACACGTAGAGAAATCCTAAAATCCTGGTGAGATGAAGGAACCCTTTAGACAACTGGAGGAGACACTTTTACCGTCTCTCCTACTAAATAATGTGTAAAGAGACGCAACTTTTACTTGACTCTTAAAACTGTATAAACTGTATAAATAATTTGCTGTTTGGATTGCTTTCATTTAAATATTAGGCAAAGAACAAACTATATACTGCAACTCTATATAGCTTGTTTCTTGCTGCACAGATTTGTTATTTTTGTTTATTTTGCTCATTTGTGGAAACTTATTAAAATAATTACCCTACTTTCAGCACAGGAAGTTGCAGAAACAAAACAGAGAATGAGCTACCAACCTATTAGAGCAACAGATGAACTGATCACTACATCTTAATCAGCTCATCCTGGAACAGAAATGATGGGAAGCTGTGCACACAGTGAATTAATATTAATTGAGATGTACTAATTTCTGTTCATACAGGCAGCCTAAAGCTTCTTCAGTTCTAGAAACCGAGAAAACGGAGCCTTAGCTTCATCTGACCGAATATGACATGAAATGATCAAGTGTTTTGTTTAATACTTAAAAATGTTGTAGTTAAGTTGTGACTTAACCCTGTATATGATGGGTCGCTTATCCTGCTGCCGCCTGTCTCACAAGTGTCCAGTAGATGGCGCTGCAGGTGCGTAAAAACGCTCTCTAGGTTTGCGGCCTTCCAGGGATCCACAGCCTGAGCGGAGACACCTGATCACCTCCTGTAATCATCAGTCAGCCCAGAGAGAGAGAGAGAGAGAGAGAGAGAGAGAGGGAGAGAGAGAGAGAGGGAGAGAGGAAGAGAGAGAGAAGGCTTCAGAGGCTCTCCTGCAAAACTCCAACAACTAATTAGGCTTTCAGTAAAAATCTCACAGAGATGGAAACATTTTTAACATCTCCAGAGCAGAATCACTGTTCCAGCTGAAAATATTCCAACAGGCAAGTTAAAATAAAGGGAAACATGCAAATAAAACAAGGAATATAATTAGTACGGTGTTTGCAAAAATGTTGCAATCCTTATTTTTAAGCCTAAGAAGGCATCAAATAAAAAACATGATTGAAACAGGGTGTTTTTTTAAATTATTTTAAGGACATAAAAACATCTATTATTAGCTATTGTTTTTTAAAAGCAGTGTGATGTAAATGCAAAAAAGCAGCTTAACAAAAGTATAAGTAAAATTAGGAGCGGATAACACACACACACACACACACACATCACACATTCACAAATACAACAAAACAGATTTTTGTTTTCATTTATTTCATTTATTTATCTATTTTCATATATATATATATATATATGTAAATAGCTTTATAAGTAGCTGTAAATCTGGTAAATAATAATACAAAAAAAACCCTAATTGGTTAATTATTTAATCCCAAAAGGAAATTGCTTATTTTACAACTGCATAAGTAAGTAAAATTAAACTAAAAAAACTAAACCCATATAGGAAATAAAAACAAAGATAAAATAAAATAAAAAATAATAAGAAAGTATAGAATACATATAGTAATATACTAAAATGGAATAGGACAGAATAAAATAGAATAAGAGTTGAGTTCAGGTGAGCAGTGTAACTTTATCATTGCATGATTATTTAGTAATAATAATAATAATAATAATAATAATAATAATAATAATGCATCCCGTTGTGACTTCTTTCCCACATTCTTATTGATTATCTGTGCACTCAGCTCAGTGCCGTGCGGTAAAGTGGCCTACAGTAAATGTCCCAACGCCCTCCAGCGACCGATCGATGATCCGTGCAGTTCGGGACAGTGGAGTTCAAGTCACATGACGGCAGATTCCATGAGAGAGGCAACACGACGGGCCCAACCTTGACACTAAAAGGGATATAAGGTTTCAAGGCGCAGAGAGGGTCCGGTTTCAGCCCAACGCTGAGGTGCCCACAATTAATGAAACCAGGAAAATAACAGTTGGACGTCCTCAAGTCAGAGCTGCTTTCACAGGACTTCAGTTCAACGAGAACTTTAACTTCATGTGACAGAAAAACTACATTAAACGCTCAGCTTAATACAGCAAAAACATACAGACAAATGTCAAAAGGATGAATATGTTTTTTCCCTTTTAACCCTGATCAGACTGAAGTTCCCACCTGTCCTGAAAAGTGATAAAGCGTCTCATCGCAGTCGAATGCCCCTGCCAGGAAGTGACGGCCTAATGCTCCCGCTTAATGATTTCCACAGGACGGGCTGTGCATGACAGACGCCAGAGAAGCAGCCACACACACACTGATACTCTCTATCAGAGGGATGCTGCTGAACGTGGTCCAGTGCATCTCACTCTTGCCTGTGTTTATATAAGCTTGATTTTCACAACTGGAAAGTAATAGCCATCTGCCCAAGCAGGCTGCAGGGGTATCATATGCGAGCAGGTAACTGTTGGCTATTAAAGACACACAGGTCCTGTCTCCCATTCTCTCACACACACATGCACACAAACACACGGCATGTTGGTGCAAGAGACTGAAAGGGAAAGGGGAGAGGAAGAGCAGGCGCCTGTCTGTCAGGAAAAAACTGTCCGCCACAACAGATGATGGCCATGATTTATAGGTGGAATACATGAGAACGCTCTCTGCCGTTTAAAGGCAACGTTCCTGATCTTTTATGTAGAGCCGTCTAGCTTGCCGCCGAAGACAGTGGAGATGCTCATGGCTCGACTGACAAGGGAGCCAGGTTCAGGGCGAGCCACGTTCCCAGGCCTCGTCCCACCAGGTTAGTGTGGGAAGGCAAATCTGCCCCCCCCCCTCCTCCTCCTCCTCCTCCTCAAAGGGCATGTGCGACCCTGTGATGACACATGACCTCTCCAATGGCCCTCTCGAGCCGCATCTGTCATTTCCCACAATCCCGCTCCCATTTTCATCTCAGGGTCTAAGCTCGAAATTACAGGAACCGACATCAGGAGGCTTCCTCTCACCACCAGACGGTGTCGAGTCCGTTTCAGCGCATTTTTCTTTGCGGCGCATGAAAGACGCTGTGCATGTGTTGGAAATTTCTGAAACAAAACAAACAAAAAACAGGAAACGGATGCATTAACGGTGAGGAATAGCTGCACATTTGAACATCTCATTTATTCAGAGGATGTAGCATGTGCTGATGTATTCCCCTGGCTATCTATAACGCTCTAATTACCCTCTAAAAGCTTCTCCATTGGCGTCTGTGTAATTAGGCCCCTGCAGACAACAGGTTGACATGAGACTGCCTTCAGCTCACCTCCCACCCCCCCCAGCACCTTAACCCCCCCCCTGCTCCTGCCCCACCTCGGCCAAACAGCCCCGAGGACCTATGGAGGATGGACCGGCAGGGGTCCATCTGCACAGACGGAAGCCATTGAGGTGGAATGTACAGGAGAGAGGTCCTCGCAAGATAACGTTATCAGGAGCCGACAAGGGCAAAGGAACATATTGATAGAGAGGGCCTCTCTCTCAGGGCAGGCTGACACCAGATACCTGCTATTTAAAAACAGTGGTTTCGCTTGCTCATGGATTTGTCTGCGCCATAACCTAACTGGGAGGGTCGCGAACACCCGTTCTTCCTCCCCTCGCATCTTCATCCTCCAGGGCAGACACAGTCACCCTCATATCTGTTAATACCACTGACACAAGGCTCCGTCTTTGGCCTCTAGCGAAACTGGGATATGTGTCGCGAGGCTCCGAACTAAAACCAAAACGCCTCCTCCTCCAGACTCATAACCTCAGCGTTAACCATTAGTGTTCCTTTAGTCTGTCATTGCGACAGGGGGGCCCCCGTTTAGGCTCCTCTGGCTGGGGTCCAAGCAGCCAGAGAGGGACGGATGTCGGGGTCCAGTCTACCTTTGGATATGCATCGTGTGTGTGTGTGTGTGTGTGTGTGTGTGTGTGTGTGTGTGTGTGGAGCTGAGTGACAGTGAGTGCTGGGCAACAGCTGAAAGATGCCGGCAGTGTGAGCCCACATGAGGGGAAGGGGTCAGTCTGGCTCCGAGCTCAGTTGAAATCTCACAAAAATGGAGGCAGGATACCAGAAAAATGTCGCCGAAATGAAGCCCACATTTGAATGATTCATCCTGGTTAACAAACTATTAAAATTACTGAACTGAAATATATGATTTTAACATTTTCTGGACGCAAAGTTCTACGTGCAGTTTTAAAAAATAATTACTCTGCCGCATATTTTAGTTCTACAGTTGTCATGATGTCTGATCAAACTTTAGCTTGTTTAAATAGTCAGTTGTGAACAAAGTACAAGTTGTTTTAAACTTTAAAGGGATAGTTCAGATCTTTTAAAGTAGGGTTCTGTGGAAAGGTTATGAACAATTAGTATCTAACCTGTTGTAAATAGCTTAATACTGACCAGATTGACGAGCTAAGTGCATGTCCGCCATCATAAAACATCTCTAAATTAAAAAAAAAAAATCTAGTGGTTTATAGGGTTGCAGTTATGACCTCTTTTTAGATGCGTCACGGAAATGGATAATTCTGAATCAATATTAAATGACAAAAATGGATTTTGTTGACATTAAATTGTGCTGCCGATTTAAGAGAACCAGCAGAGCAGTTCTGTTCAGTTCTTAACTTGCTGCTGTATTTTCATATATTAATAAGTTCAGCAGCATTTAGGTATTTGATGCCTAACAGAGAGGGCATGTGACACCATGATTGTGTGCAGGGGGAGCGTGCAGGACTTAAAACCCACCACATCCTTAGTGCGCAGTCTCTGGTTCTAAAAATACAACATGGAAGCGCTCGTAAACCGGGTCCTGCTGACTTCCAACAACAAGAGAAGGCAGGGACACTTGGTCTTTAATATATAGAGTCGAAGCTTTCAACAGGTAAGATATTAACTTGTTGTAAGTTTCTGAACTGTCTCTTTAACATACAGCTCTCAAGCACAGCCCAACCAGTTTGTACTCTTTATTCTGACTACTTTATTCTGGAGATCTTTTACACATGAAAGTTTGTAAATAAAAAAAACACCTTTTATTTTATTTTATTTTTTCCTCAGTCTTTATTCAGACATCCCAGCTCTCGAATCTAGCTTTTCCTTTCCTTGTGACCCCCACCTCCCCAGTGACTGGCCCCTCCCACGTACCGAGGCCTATTATAGCCCCTCGGTCCCCTCGTCCCCGTCACCAGCCCTATAGTCTCGACTCGTGCCCCCTCCTGTCACATACCCCTGCCCCTGCCTTGTCACACCCCGGCACTGATGGATGGTTGGGGTCAGTGGTTCAGCTGTGGAGTTCAAGCCTGTGGGCTCCATGAACACCAGCCCCCCCCGCCCCTCTCGGATGAAAACAATGTCAGAAACCCAAAGCTGGACGCTCAGCTGAGAAAACTCATAACTCTGCCCCGGCAGCACCCAACCTTCCCGAGCACCCTGCTGTTAACACTTTCATTCCTTGCAGGGCCCTTGAACAGAGCCAGCTTACTGGGGCCACATAAATCATGGCGGGGGTCAGGCCGGGCCCCGAGTCAGGCCTTTTCTCACTTTGAATGAGCAGAGGCAGGTCACTCACTGTCACTGCGCTGTGAGTTATCTCTTCATAATGACGCCTCCTGGATGTCTGTGAATGTGTGATGGCTTTGTTAACACGTGAGGGATACTTTTTTGTTTTGTTTCATATATATATGTGTGTGTGTGTATATTTATATATGAAGATATGATTTTTGTAGTTGTTTTGAGAGGGAGTTTCATGCGCTCATGTGCCGTTAATGCTGCTGTGTGGTGTATGACTGCATGGTCTCACATCTGTGGAGTTTGAGCCCTGTCCTAACGACTCCACGGAGGGACGGGGGTGTATCTGGAGAGTCTCAAATAGCGAGCCTAAATCTGTACTGACACACACTCCGCTCTTATGCTAATCAAAATGTTTGGGAGTATTGAACAGACAAGAGGGGTGGTGGGGGAGGAGGAGGAGGAGGTCGGTGCAGGGCCAGACGGAGCTGAACTGGAGCCCCCGACGAATTCCAGTAGTTTTGAAACATGGCAATTATCAGCATTAGCCTGCGCCCCGACCCAAACCGCCAAAGCAAGCGGAAATGGCAGCAATCAGGCCCGATTTCCCTCGGAGATGCTCGACGGGCTGGACACACACATCCAAAAGAGATGGGCCCTCAGTCACGGAGGGACGAGACGCGCCAGAGCCCCGAGAGCCCCTCCTGACAGATGGGAGCTGAGCGGGGCAAGTCCCGGGGCCGACAGCAGCGTTGCCAAAATTGCTCTTGGATTGACTAACAATTAAGATATCAAAAGAGATCACGGCAGCTCACTGACAGCTGCTTCAATTGTTTGCACCTGCTCCGCTGGTGTTCCGCACATGTCTGGCATGGATTAGGCCGACTCGTGCTGGCCACATTTCACCTTTCCACAAGTGATTTACTCCAGAATCATCCTCCTGCCTCTCCAGCTTGTTGAACATGCCCTTTAGCTGCTGTCCCATTAGGAAGAGGCTGGGATGGAGAGAGGGCGGGGCGGGGGGAGGCGTGATGGCGTCATTATCATTGTCATTAGCAGTATTGTTGCACATCGCTCATGCCTCTTTTCATTGCTGCTAAACTGCAGCAGCGTTTCAACTGCTTCTTAAATCTTTTGGTAATCTAAACTATACAACTGTACACATGAGAAAATCTGAGAAAAAACAAAACAAAAACATTTTGCATTAAAAACACAGCAAAAAAAGAAAGATTTCACCCGCTGCCAAAAGGCAAAGGAAGGTGAGCATGATTTTGCTTACTATTTAGAGTTAATTCTGTTTGTTAGACAAATTATAACAAAATTTTAAGAAAGTGTTTATTGATCATACCTGTGCAACCGATTAACCTTTGGAGTCAATCCAATTCAAGATAGCTGTCACGGCGAATTGATATCAGCCAACACAAAAATGGCTGGAGCTCAGTGAACTTTTACAGATATTGTGTTAAAACTTATTTTTATAGTAGCTAAAAGTTATTTACAACACATACTAAGCAACAATTTGCTATATTGCATGAGATTAGAATGTATTTTGAATGTATTTTGAAGTTTAAGCAAAATGGCTACAGTTCAATAATTTTTTAACATAAGATGAATTTAGTCTCAAACTCTGGCATGAAGGAATGCTTTTCATGGAGTTTAAATGTTGTCATTAGGAAACAGAAATTACATGCCAGAGATCAATATAAAGTGCCATAAACAATCAAACAATCAAACAAATTGTTACATTTCCTTCTCCACAATACTGTCACATTTTATCACCTTATGCAAAACAAACAAAAAAAGTTTCCCAAACTCTCACCTTTATTTTTAAATGTTCCTCCTTCCAAAATATTACATAACTGGGAGCATTAAATGGGCAGTTTGTGTTCTGACCTTCTTCACATTCAGTTGTCAGGTTCAGGTGTCTGTTTTTTGTGCCCGTCTGTGAACATGTTCCTTTCTGCATCTAAACATGGAAGCACATGATGAAGGGGGTGATTTTTGGAGCCAAAAAACGGCCATAGTTGCAGTTTTTGCCTGCATATAATCTGTGTTATACAAACGTGTGTTCCAACTTTTAATAGAAGAATCAATTCAATTGCAATTGTGTAATAATTCTGATTTTTTTTTAAGTGTGTGTTGTACTGATGCCTGCCTGGAGTTTGAGATGGATGATTTTTAGATAGATGGTCCACTTCAGCTTTAAAGATTTTCTTTTCACGTATACGTGGTTGCAAATTAAAAGTGACACCATCTCTGTTGCTGTTTTGATGGATGAGAAGAGATGCACTGGCTGGTAGAGTTTGACTCTTAAGTTTTTCCTCCTGAACATTGTTCTTTAAATGCTTTAAACGGTAAAAAAAAAAGGTGTCTTGCATGTTTGTTTGCAGCTGAACAGATGGCGAGCATCCCGGCCTTTTGTCTCCAGACTTGTGTTTGTAGAGCGAAGCAGCTGAAGGATAAAGCGAGAGGAGCACCTGGAAGAAAAGGCAGAGGATACGTGCTCACACACACATAATATGTGTGCACATGTGTGTGTTTGCGTTTGAGCGCGTGCACGTATGATATAATACGTGCAGTTCAAACATGACGACTATCACCATTATCTTCTCTGCAGCTTTAGGCTCCATTAAAACTCACAACATAATAAGACCAGTATTCTTCTATCTGTGGGCTATCATTGTCCCATATTTAGGACATGTTTCCAGCTTTTTTTTTTTTTTTTTAACCTGATGGAAAGTTTGTGTGCCTGGATGTGTGTGGACAAGCCAATTACCAAAGTATGTCCCAAAAACAAGAACAGGAAGGATGTAGAGGTGGCAGTCGATATGCCAATTACACAACCGCACATGGAGTCCACATAGCAGTCCTTTACTCCTCGCTTTGTTCTGGCATGGGGAGACAAGGCCTGTTGGACCCGGTGCCAACCCCGTTGGATCCAGGCCAGTCCAGTTGGACCCTGCAGATCTTATTCTGGTGTTGGCCGTTGTGGCTGGTTGGTTGCTCGCTGTAACTCTAGCCTGGTCTCTGACACAGTACAGGTATGTCCCCTGTGGCCCAGATTACCAGGTGACTGTGTAAACAGCCCTGCTAATCTGAGGAAGTATCCTGCTGGCAACAACAGCTTTGGTATTTCATTTAGAAAGTCATTGTTGTGAGCATCGCAAAAAACGCTACCTGGGGGAAAAAATAAATCAACATGTACTTTTCTACGCAGATATTTCACTTTAGAATTAACTAAAAACTCCTGCTTTTATACTAGCTTTACAAAAAGTATAGAAACCGTACTTTGAAATTCAAGTTCAAGTTTTACAACCGAGCCACATCTGCAGGTGAAAATAATACAAATGACCAAAATAAAAATGATCATTGGTGCTTTTCAGGAACAGTGATGTAACAGTCTCTTCCACTCAGGTCCACTTTCATTTACTCTCCTAAAAACCAAAAACAACAATGGAGCTGAGGTTACCCTTTTTTTCGACATCTGTCTCACTTTGTTCTGATTCTATTATCATTAAGCCAGAGACATATTTGTTCAAGCTTTCATGCTTCCGTGTGTTCGTGCAGGCAGCAGTTAGCACGCACTCGTGTTCGTAGTTCAGCTGCAACACAGCAAGTGTCTTGTTTTCACCACAGCCAGAGGTGGAGATGACACCCCGATCTGTTAACTGTCTCTTCCAAAGACAAGAAGAAGAAGAAACAAAGTTTGAGCCATTACTCTTTTTTTTGTCTGGTCCCTGAGTTATCTAAATGTTCATAGAAACATATCTCACAGTACACAGTATTTTCACAAAATAACAGTGTAGTTTTCTTCTTCTCCATGATACATGGTCTGTTTTTTGTTGGTTTTATCTCTGGTGCCACCACCTTCGATGGAGGAGGCACGTACTGCAGTGCACGCTGGCGGATCTTAGCCGACAGGTACAGATGTCGAAGTTCACGCCACAGGAAACGTGGGAAGCACGAACGCGCGTGTTTTCTGCCTTTCAGCTTTAATCAATGTTGAAGTTAATTACTGAGAAAAAGTATAAACTACAATTATTTTGGGAGAATCTGCAACCAAGCTCTCTGAATTTTCTTTATTTTATTAATGTCGACACTCTCGCCACCTACTAGCGTGGCACACGATTTTCAGCATTTTAGTTTAAATTCTCGATTTGTCTTCTGAATGGACTTTGTTTTACAATTGGAAGAAAAATGAACATTTAAAAATGATCCAGAGTCATGCAGTTGGATGCTTTAAGTTAACTTTCCTTCGTGACATTTTATAATCTGATAAAATAAACAAACTAACGCGTCTTTTAGCATTTCAAGAAAACTGCCACGTAAACACCACAGACTGAAATTAATGACACGATTCATATTATTTTTGCCAGCTGACTCAAACATAGTGTCAACCTTAACAAAATCTCTGGTTCACCTGCCTTTTCTTACGTTTCGGGGCCCTGTGTCTTTAAGTCGCTTTAATCTGCTAACAGCTTGGGCTAAGGCCACTTGGTCATTTCTAAGGCCTTCTTTCCATTGTCCTACATGTCATCTCCAGGCAGACACTGTTAAGATATTAATGGCAGCATGATGAGATGGCCTCCTTACAAGGCTGACCTTACTAGATAATTGATTGTGTCGTGAATGACATGACGTGGTTCAGGTTCAGGTCTCAGCAACAGAAGCAGAATGCTGCTGTTTTCTTAACGCTGTTTGTATGGATCGTGCATTCTTCTCTGAAATTAAAGACTGCATTAAAAAAAAACTGCTTCCAGTCACAACTTGTATACAGTATGGAGATAACAACAATCTAATTATAAATGGAGAGAAGAAAAAACGAAAATAGTGGAAAATCCTGGGAGACATAAATCACACTTTTAAATAATAACTCTCCGTGTGGAATACAAACATCTCCAAGTGGTTTCTTTGATGACTTTCTGGTTGCTGTAACTAATCCTGGGGCCAAATGAGAGAAATAATGAGCATTCTTTACTGACATGAGTGTGTTTATAGAAGGACAACTCTAGCATGTAAAGAGAGACGCATGGAAGCACTTCTCTTCCTCAGAATAAAGTAATTAAGGTTTCTCTCTCGTGTTTTTTTTTAATTTTTTCTTTCTAAAGCCCGATATGAGCCAAAGAACGTTAACTCCCCGTATGCAAGTCGATCATCGCTGCAGCTTGACATCCTGACCCGGACGTTTAATTTATTGATCTTCATTTTATTCGGATGTAAAGACCTTTTACTCTTTTAAATTAATCCAGGTTAATTTGGCCAGGCCCCCTATCCCACCCAGCATGAATGGGCCCTCTGTTGGCCAGGGCCGGCCCTGGCCACCCAGTTTTATGGGAATCTGCAGTGAATTAGAAAATCTGTCAATGCGAGAGGGAGTTGCGCAGCGCGGATATGCCGTGTCACTCCACCTGTAAAAGAACTGCTCTTTGTCCATTATCTCCCCGGGCTTACCTGAGGAGAGTTAACCTCGAGGTCAACAACATCTCCACGGTGTTTCATGACTGGCTGGGCCCGGGCTGCGAGGGGAGGGTGGTCTGAGGAGAACCATTGTTAACATGCGGGGCCGTAGACCCACACTTCCTCCTGCTTTGGCTCTCCTCATCAAATACCTCTGGGAAACAGATCTGTAAAGAGCAGCGACGGGAGCCATAAAGATGTGATCGCTTTCACAGGAAAGAGCAGCCACTGTACTCGTTTGTCTTCACTGCGTTTAATATAAACAACTCATTCCTTTGAATTAAGTGAATCATCAACATGTATTCCTCGGGATTAAGTTTTTTTTACATATAATGAAACTTTATATGGTGATTTTTTAAAATCAGTCCACATAATTTACAAGTCCAAACAAATATCAACTCAATAAACAATAAACTTCTTCTTATTGTTCCCTTTTATTTGATTTAAGCACGTCTTTAGCACAGTACTCTCAAAATAGCATGTTTGATTAACTTAAATTAAATATTTAGATTTCTATTCTTTTTGGGTTACCCTTTAAAAGTAACCATTTCAATAAAAAGGTTATAGATTTATTAATATTTCATACAATAAAAATAACTGACTCAACTTACTTATCACTGTTGGTTCTTGATGTTTTCGGCTGGTTGGACAAATTGTTAATGGTTTGTTGAATGAATAAATTAAGCTTTTAATTAAGCCAGGCTAAGTAAAATAAGTTTTATTGTCTTATTTAAATGTTTTTTCATTCATTCATTCAACACAAAACCAAAAGTACTTGTTTTTAAAATTAGATTCAATTTTGTTCTCCTGAGGTGTTTAGTTTATGTAAAGTAAATTTAAACAAACTGAAATTTCTATTAAAAAAAAAATATATATATATATATATATATTTTTAAAGGTGATTTAATTTGAACAAATTAATCAGATACAACCTTAGTAATAAAATTTGAATCAGTCTTAAAAGATTGTGTTAAGGAAGCCGAGATTTATTCAATTTTTGCCTTAAAAGAAGGAAATAGAAAGGCATTTTTCTGCTCTTTTAAAGTTAAACTAGTTGTATTTTAAACATGTCAATATTCCTCTGAAGCTTGTATTTCTCTTCCCTCTCAGGCTCCTGGAATTTTAAACATGTTAAAAAAAAAATCCTCAACAAATTATATCCCAAAAAAGTCGCAGGTGTCTGAAACTCATCTCAAATTTTTCTCAGTTTAGTTTCTGAGAGTCAGAAAAGAGCAAAAACCACGATGATAAAGGCTGGTTGAGCCATACAGGTAAATGGTGACAGACTGGAAACATAAAATTAATTCTAAATTAGACACTTTATGGTTAAAGTGCGACAAAAAATGTGCTCAAGACACAACCATGTCGTAAGTACTCACATATTTCCTCACAGTTTTGTGTCTTCAACTGGTCGCCAACGGTTGCATCCAAGTGAAATACTAGCTTAAGCTCTCCAGATCAGAATATGATTTCTTTGCATCTTTTGCTCCTCTTGTAATCACAGTAGAAATAACTGGGATTATTAAAGATTGTCCTCTCAATCACACTGCTTGTGTAGCTAACAGAAACAAATTATTATAAACAAAACTTACACAAGATAAACCACAATAAAGGCCTTTTTTAAAAAAAAAAAAAAAAACCTTGGCAGTATTTACAAAGTTTATTCTGTGGTGTTAATTTGATTAATCTAATTTTTGCATCTGCTAGGACTTTATACAAATTGAGGCATATTTTCAGGTTGTCTGTTTTGAAACGCTCCTCTGTTTAGATGGAGACATTTGAATAGGATTTGACCAACATGTAAATGGTGTGTTGGGCAGAAGTTTACACTGAGAGCCGGCGGACAGGTGCAGAGCAGAGGAAGGTCCAGGTGTGCCAACGAAATGACAAAGACCCAAGTCCGCGTTGTGACGCTGTTTGTGTTTCATTATTACACTGCAGTGATATTTAATTCACCAAGGAAAATTATTTGGTGAAATCATTCAGTTTTTTTGCAATCTTTTAAAAAATTCTGCACAGCTTTTATCACAGGAGTTTAAAAAAAAAAAAAGACATTTGCCTAATTTGAATGGATTTTTTTTTCCAAGTCAGCCAAGCGTTTGTCAACAAAAGCCAACAAAGCGAGACGGACAGCTCTGTGCTACGCAAGCTGACAGCAAATTAAACAATGCTGGATTGATTACCCCCGGCTGTCCAACAAGGATTCGTTTTACCAAACAAAATCAGAGAACGGTGTCTTTTATTGAAATGTGAAATATGTCTTTTTCTCATGTTAAAAAAAAAAAAAAATCATCACGCAGACCAAGATTTTCCCACATTTAGGCCGCGCTGACAAGGTATCGAGGTACCTCCGTTGCTTTTCTTACAGAACTATGTTGTAGTTGCATTTCCTAACAGCCCCAAGAGGGTGGTGTTGTGGCAAGGGGACAATGCTGGGCCAAACAAATCACCTGTTCCTGAAACAAAAATAGGACGCGAGCTGAGAATCGGTTTCAGCAGCGACAGGCATGTAACGACTGGTGATGAGTGATGATTGCAGGGCCTCGCTCACAATCAGGAGTCCCCGGTGGCTTCGTTTCACTACACCTACCACTAACTGCGGCCTGCCGGCATGTTAATAGTAAGCCCGAATTTCGACTCAAACCGCAAATGAAATTACCCAACAGGATGGACGCAATTATTTGTTTGGAAGTTGCAGTTTGTGTTTTAGATCGGAGCTAATCTGACGAGTAACAAAGGATTAGGCCACGGGCAGAAAAGACAGAACCATCCAAGTGAAGCAAAAATCCTTTTGAGAAAAAAAAGATAAAAGCCGTCTTCTTTCCTCCCTAAAATCTGTATCTGAGTAATGCAATCAAAAGATTAAAAGTCAAATAATCAGAATGGCCAGTAATCAAAATCCCAAATCTTCCTTAAAGTAACATTAAGTCATGGCTTATTCATGATTGTCGGGGAGGCAGATCTTTTATGTTGACTTCAGCAGCTGCATCTAACTTTTTCCAGGTTTCAGTTTGCATCTCATCTCTCTGCCCTATTAAAACACAATAAACCACAAAACAAATATTTGTTTTTGTTTTCCTCCCTGGAACCAGAGGGCTTTGAAATCCAAACCAGCATCATGGCTGCTCAAACCAGTGCTGTGAAATCTAAAGTGACAAAACGTTTTTTCCTCTCTCTCTCCCAGCAAGCCAGAATTTTTTTGAATCTGCTAAGAACTGCAGATGTTTTGTTTTTTTCATCGTTTGGAAAATGTACACCTGCCTTTTTTCCCCCCCTTGGTTGTTTATTTAATCCTTTGTGAAGGCTGGTGGTTGTTTGCGGTTGTAATTAGGCTGTTTCCATTAAGAAATATTACTGCTAAATGGATCCATTACTCTAGATTTTTACTTCGTCATTGGAAAATTCTCGACCACCATGGTGAGGGAAAAGAGGCCTGGTCGAGATTTCAAAACAGAAAAGAATCACACCTGACAGAGGCAAAAGTGGAGTTCCACAGTGAATCGAGTTTTAGCTTTTTACCAGGGTCCAAATCAGTGGTGCCCAAACCTGGTCCTGGATGTTTCAGATGTTTCCCTGCTCTTCAGCAGGTCTTCAAGCTCTGAAGAAGCCAGTCAGTCCCTCGGTCATTCAAATCAGGTTTGTCGAAGCAGAGAAACGTCTAAAACATGCAGGATAGTGGCCCTCCAGGACCAGGATTGGACCCCACTGGTCCAAACAAAGGAGCTGTGATAGCCTTACAAGTCGTAGTGTTCTCGCTTCCACCAAGTAACTTCAGGAGCACTTAATATCCCGTCTACAAAGGGAAACAAACCAACCAAACAAGTATGCATTATCTAAAATCCAAGATTAAAGCCCCCAAACCCAGGACTGAACATGACTGCTTCTTCTTTTTAATGGCAGTAGGCAAGGAGTGGAGTGTGGCTCGGGATGCTAAATAATAAAAAAGCAAAAAAACAACCCCCATATTCGATATTCTCTCCATTAATTTGGTCTTCTTAGGATATCTCAACAAAAAAGAATACGATTTAGAAATAGTACCATCGTCTAAAATGTCCCATATGTCCAGCTGCAGTTTGTTGTCCTGTAATTTATGTACCAGTTCCCTTCCCTCAACTGTATACTTGGGTCAGAACAATAAAACATGTCCCACTGTCTCTTCTTGAAGACAAAAGTCACATTTTCCTGTAGCATGAACAAGTAACTTACTTAAGAGCTGACAAAGACTGAGTAAAACAAGCGAGGTCTGCTGGGATGGATGATTGGCAAGTGAGAACAGGTGGGATGATTACAGAGGGCTGACAGGTGTGTGTGTGTGTGTGTGTAAGGCATTACAAGCTAAGACAAACAAAGAGCAGGAAAAGTACCACTGAAGTGTTTTTCACTTTACCCATCCATGTGCAGTACAGTGCGATTTAAGACAGTCGCTCTCATTAATCATGTGATACCCCAGTATTTATCAGGTACAATAAGTGGGTGCCTAAACAAGATCCACATTGTTTTCTTGAGGTCTTTGTTGGAAACGTTGACGCTTCTCCTCCCTGTACGAATCACGCCAGCATTGAGGGAGCCCAGCAGCCTGCAGCGGTTTCTGTCACTGATAGGGCCGCTCCGTGCCCTAAATAGGTGACACCGACACCAGAATGTCACCCGGACTTTGTTTCTTAACATCCCTGCGCTTCTCCACCCTCACCCCCGAGGGTGATTCCCAGCCTCGGCTCCTCTCACTCCTCCCTTCTGTATTGAGACCAAAACAATGCACCCCGAGGCCTCGGGGCTGTTTTTACACCTCCAAGCTTTGTCTTGTCCTCCCTCCTCCCTCTTCTTGTGCAATGTGAAAAATTCAACTTGAAAAAAAAAAGAGAAAGAAAAAAAATTATTTGGGGGGAAACTTTGGAATAAGTGCATGAGGCCCATGGGGCTGTTCCACAAAAGAAGGCACTATTGTTGTCCTTTGCCATTATAGAGGCAACCATAGCGTGACAGCATCGTGACAAGAGCTCCTTTCAGATTCAGTCCAAAGTTACGCATTGCTTATAAATACAGACACACTGAGATTCTCATTGTGGCACATATTTGAGAGTTCTGCAGTTGGTTTATACAATATGGGGGAAAAAATGTTTTGACTGTTGCTCTGCAGTGCTTGATTTAGCTGACGGGAGGAAGCCTTCCAAAGAATGAAGCATTACTCTCCATTTTACCAGAATGAGCTTATTTTGTCTTTTTCATTATGTGGAACTCAGACAAGTTCTTTAAAACAACATACAGTGTTACTGTAGATCCTGGATCCTCTGGCTGATGGACTATGTTTGACTGCCTACCTCAAGTCATTAGAAAATAATGCACTTCCTTAAATTCTCTAGTGAGTAGTTGCCACAGAAAAACATGCCAATCCACAGTTTAGTGGTAGTGTATAAATCTGGCTTTCATTCTCTCTAACTTTCTGTCCACGAAGCATGTCTGTGGATCCTCTTATTCATCACTATTAAGTTCCTTGTATCCTTTTCCTCGGTCTTTACTCTGACGACAATGTTTTTCAAATCCCAGTCATTTAGAGCTTGGTAAACAGACCGCCGCTCTCCTGTGAGCAAAAACTAAACAGCGAATACCCTTTAATAGCCGGAATCAGTTAAGAATCAGAGAAAGACTGAAGAGGAAGAAGAAAAAGTAAAAGAGGGGATTAGTTTATTCCTAAAATTCTATCAATCCAAATAAATACTGAGGTACAATGTGGCTGCTTAGGCCCAGATGGACACCATGTCCAGGAGAATTGTGGTTAGGAGTTTAGTAGGTGAGGTGGGGTACCTGTCTCCACTCAGCATACCTTCATCATTAACGGCTTAGTGGCCCAAATGGATTTTACAGTCGGTGCTTTGGGACACAGTCAGGGAGCTGCTCGAGGCGGTTTGGCTCAATGAAACCCTCTCGTGGAACCAACTGAGAACTTATGTATGAATGAAGCATACATGCAATCCCATTTTTAGCTTTGTTTTATTATTTGAGGCGTTTGTTTTAAATGGATCCAGATGTGAAATCTTTATGTCAGTCCATCCTCCAAGACAAAACATTTATAGAAACATTAGTTGTTTTTTGGTTCGAAAAGAAAAGTCAGTATATTAGAATTAGCAGGGTTTGTCATCTGGAAACCATGAGCATCCATACCAAACACCAAACCAAACCAACTCAGGAGTTGTTGTTTGGTTGAGAGGGATCACCTTGTAGAACAGCTGGTTTTGTTATATTATTCTCAAAAGACCCATCTTGTATGCTTTAATATGCAATCATACAAAATAGTACAGAAATTTGAATGAATCCATGTTCTACTGTACATGGATTCCAACACTGAGATTGTTCCAACTATTATTCAACAGTAAAGGAAACACTTCCTGTTAATTAACAAATTAGCCAAAGTCCAAAACTGACAGGGCATCCAAGGAAAGACTGTCATGCCAAATGCAGAAGCTGGCGCTCGTCCCATCAGAGCAACTTGCGCCTCTGCAGTCGGCCTCATTTGTGTGTGTAAATAAGTCTGCGACTCGACCTCGGAGGCCTCTGGCTCGGAGATCAGCCATGGAAATGAGCTGCAGCGTGTCAACATTCACGGAGCAGTTTTTTTAAAATTTTTAAAATCAACTCTTTCTCATCCCTCATTCAGGATTTTCTGCGTGTTGTAAAAGCACAGAACCCAGAGGCTGCTGTTTCTTTTATTAGTCGGAGTCTTGATTTTATTTTGCTTAAAGCACGTGTTTGACATGCAGCTGACATTTTTTTTTTCACAACTCAGAATCTAATTGTGTTACGTAAATCACCAGCCAAGCCGTGTACTGAAACCAACAGAGAAACTTTCCTGATTTGGAGTTACGGGCCTGCACGTCTCCACGCAGCAGCGCACGGCGGCTGACCTCCAGCAGCCCAGTCAGTCCCGTTCGTGAGAGATGGAGCCTGTCTTTTATCAGTCCCCATTAGAGGGGACGGGAGTCTTGCACGGGTGCGTTAGTGTGTGCGCCTTTGTGTGCCTTGCCCGAGCAGCCACATTAATCTCCATGAGTGAGCGCTAGCAGGTGTTAACCTATGTCACTCCTAATCGTCATGGCAACCGAGTCGCGGCACCTAGAGGTGTCTGTGAGGCCGTGTCATGTGTTGATCGCCTCTTCTACGGAGGCACGTTTATCACACGGTTATAAATAAAACTATACGTCTTCAGCGGCAAATAAAGAAACAGTCCCACCATTTTGAGAATATTGCTCTTGTTGAACAGAGCGAGAAAAAATAATTCATGTAAAATTCAGCAGGGCTGATGTATTCGTTCACACTTGCTCAAATTGTTTATACATTAAAATATTATCATGTCCCAAATGAAAAACACATGTATTAAAAGAACTGCATGGTGTCATTTATGCTCAGTTCATATGGACAGTGTGATTCTCTTGGAAAAAGAAAAGAGATTCACTCAGTTAAATTTTAGATTTGGTGATTTTGTTTACATTCAGAGTAAACAAAATATGTTACATTTTTCTAAGCAAAGAGTCTTCGATTAGCTGTTTTGAGCTGTTTTATTCATTGAAATTTTTGCTGTCATATAAAGGTCGATTTTGTTATTATTATTAAACAATCAAATGCTGAATAATATAATGAACAGATGGAAAACAGACGAAAATAATTTGTTAAACAAGCTAATCAACTAAACTAAATGAACTTAATAAAAGTAGCTGACATGAGAATTTAAATTAGGCAACATTAACGCCTGAAGAAAAACACTAAAATCAATGTGTTGTTAAAAAACATTAATTGTTTTCTTTTCACTTGGGGATTGCTACATAAGGTACAAACGATTATTTCAACAATTAACACATCTGCAGCGTACTCCTGCTCCAGCTGCAATAACTCTTCGCTGTCAGCCAAGAATGACAAGAAAAAGGAGCATACAGGACACCGGGCCGAAACTTCAGTCGACTACATTTCAGTGCTTCTTGCATCCTGAACAGCTACAGAGCTCCGTGCACTCAGCAGCAGCCTTTCTTCCTCCGTGTGTGTGGGTGTCGCAGTCAGGCCTGACCACAATGACGAAACAAACAAACTGGTTATTGAGTTATTACCAGTTAAATCCTCGCGGCTCAAATGGAATGAGCTCATGGACTGAGTATGGCCCACGGGCCACCATTTGATGCTTAGTGCCTTACGACATGGGCCCACCCATTAGCTCTGAGGTTAAATCTCTCACCATTTTTCCAAAAACATCCTTTGAGTTGCAGGTAAAACATTGTATTCTTTATATTGCTGTTCAATACTTATAAAAGTCAAAGTCTAACAATAAGTAAATGCATATTTTAACGCACATTATAAAATATATCATTATAAAAATAACATTAGAAAAGATAAATTCTCTTCTCTGAATATGATATAAGATAAAGCTTTTAATTTAGTGAGTTTTAGAATTAGCCTTTAGTCTTTATGTCAAGCCAACAAAACTGTCTCCTACTTTCAGTAATTTTCCACAGACTGATGTTTTTCTTTAGGAAAGGAAAAGTAATCTCCTAAATCTGTAATGATTCCTTCAACATTTGGTAGCCTTTTGATTAAGGGAACAAGAAGAAACAGATTCAGCATCATTTCCTCTCAGGGAAGCATCAATTCTTCCCCCTTTTAAGACCTTTAAGCTCAAGATGACACTCCCCTTTGAGATCAGCTCCAAATATCTTCCTTACAGTGTAATAATTTCAGCTGAGGTCAAGCACTGATGGTTTTTAGAAGAGCTTGTTTAAAGCTTCCTTAAGTCCTCTGGCTCTTTCGCTGCGCTCGTCTGGCAACAAGGAGTAGGCGATGGTTTGAGGAGGATATGCTTCGGGAGGATTGGGCCTGGAATGTGTGTTCCCAGAAGGCCCGGCTGCAGAGGCCCCAGTGTGGCTGCCACACGCCATGATTGCCAGGGGTCACCGCTCGAGCCCGGAGCCATCAGCTCCGTACTTATCACGCACGGTTTGGGGTTAACATGTCAGAGTGTTCCTCCGCCTGCCGGCCGAAACCCCCACACTGCTCCTGGACGCATCGTCCTCGGGGGACCCGCGAGAAGGCGAGGGACGTCGCGGAAGAGTGAGGCAGAGTGTGCGATAAGCAGATTCAGATCAGAGATAAAAACAGAAAAAGAAGAAAAATTAGGAATGGGATAGACTGTGACATGCGGGAGGGTGATCTCATGGAAAGCCGTCTTGTTTACCTTCTGATGGGGATGCTGGTGAAGCCAAAAGCAGCCAGCTAATGCTGGGTGGCAGCTCTCCGAGGCTCAGCATCCCCCACACCTCCCCCCTGGGCTTTGTGTTGGCTGGCCCAGCTGTCATCTTTCTAATGATTTCTTTATTTTGCAGGAAGAGCTTGTCGCCAGGGGAAACGCGCCACTTCCGGCATGGGGAAACCCGACGCTGGGCCAGGCTGACGTTGGGACCCGCTACGTCTGCGGCCACATCACAGGGGACTAACACACCCTTTCATCCTGCCTCTGTTTCTTTGCTTTCTTTCTCTCTCTATCCACACAGTCATCAGTATCACCCATTCTTTTTAGAGCCCCCACTTGTCCTCGGGGAGTTTAACTTTACTTCTCAGTAGTAATAGTTTTCTTTTGACTACTAAATGATTATTTAGCATTCCATTTGGAGCAGCGCTGTTGATACTTTGATAACCTCTCATTAAACCTCTAGGTGTTTTTTTTTTTTTTTCCTGAGGATTTAGCTTAACACTGTAACTGCAAGTAAAACCAAATACCAGAAAAAAACATCTTTAAATCGATTAGCATGTTTTTATTTTGCAGAAGTAAAGGTTGAGGAGAAATTCGTACCCGTCTGAGCTCAAACTTTTTATGAACCATGAACAAATTTTTTCCACTCTTTCCGAAATGGTCGTTGTAACTTCATAGCCCGCAAACATACCAGTTTCTCTCACAATCAGCCCCATCGTTGTGATTGATTTTGTAATGTATCTGAAACGCATTAGTGAGTTTGGCCCTCGCTCGTTGGATCGGAGCGGGCTTACAGGCCTGTAATGACTGATCTCACCCTTAGTGAGGCTTCTCTCCGAGGGTGAGCTTGTGCAGACCCCCAGAGCTTTCCCCCAATCCCTCCATCAGAAACCTTGAGAGGGCCTTGAAGAGAAGAAAAAGAACACCCGCCTCTCTCCGAACCGTATAGTCAAGCATAATCAGGCCCAGCCTCCCAATCATGAAACCCAAGTTGAGCAAAGCTTATAACCATTCCCCGTCCTTCTCCTCGGGCCCCCGCCGCTGATTGTTCCAGAAACAACAGATGGAAATTGTGAGCGTAAACACGTAAATATTGAAGGAGTCATGGCTAGGATCGGCGTGGAGCAGAGGTCCTCCCCGCTTCATCACGGGGAAGCTATTACAGCGCTCAACAGCGCAAAACCGTCAGAAAACAGCTGCTTTGGGTCAGAAGTGATAGCTGTCGGGATCCCAAAAAAACAGAAGCATAAATATGAACTCACCCAAACATAAACACACGCAGTCCAAAACAAACCAGCATAAAAAGAGAGCTCGATTTCAAGTAAGTGTTTGCATTTTTTTGGCTAAACTAGCTTCATAAACAATGTTCAGTGCAGAACATTCAGTTATGTTTAGACTAAAATATCTCATTCATACATCATTTCACGTGAATTTAAAATTATTATCAATGAGGATTTTTTTTTCTTTTTCTAAAAAAACTCTACCAAAGCATGAAAAAAATCCATAAGAGAAAAGTAAAGGTTACACAAAGGTAATACAAATGTCTGTCTGCATGTGCGAGTGTGTTCCATATGATGTAAAATTGCTCTAATTTTGGTAGATCTTAATTATGGTGCAGCAATCTACGCAGGGGCACCTGAGAGTCAAAGCACGCAGCACCGTTGAAAAATGTAAACATTTTTAGAGACTGATTAGTATCCAAACCACAGGACCGTTACCTGTCAGGTCCCAGAAGTGCATACTAACCTGATGAATAAGTGTGTGTGTGTGTGTGAATTAGTGTGCATGTACATGATTACATATGATTGAAATTGAGGTCTGCACAAGACATTAAAAAAAAAAAAAAAGCTCTGGTTAGAATCAGAGCCTCTACTTCACTCTAGACTGACAACACCATTATAGCATTTAAATTTTCCCCGGTTTAATTTCTGACGACGCAGATGTACATTCGCAAACAAAGTGAGCCGTGATAAACCGAACAAACATCGACTTTTACTTGTTTTACTTTAAATTAGCAGGTGAAACTTGAGCTAAAAAATATTTTGAACTGAAGACTGGCAGGAAATATACAAGCAGAAAAGTAATAATCTGTTCCAAATGAATACGTGGAAGTTGTGATGCAAAATTAAAATAATAATAATTTAGAGATGTTTAAGTTCGAAACTAATAGATCAGTAGATCACATTTATTTACTATTTGGTATCGCGTTTATAAAAAATATACTTAAAACTTACTTTTTTATGTGAAATGTCCTGATTTTTTCATTTTAAGTCACTAAAAACAAACACGATAAATACAAAACATCAAATAAAAAATATCAAATCACAACAAATGCATAATAATTAGCTCCTAAAGATAAATGGTGCAGTTTACTCCAGTTTTTCTGTCTGGTCGTCATGACTTTGCAATAAGGAGCTTTACCTAAAGGCTGTTTTAATAATCATTTCATCTTAACTGCAAAATCTGTACAAACAGATTTGATTTTTTTTTTCATATTCATAGCAATAAAATACTAATATTACAAAGTTAGACAGAAATTTATTTATTTTGTTTAGATTTACATGTAGCTTAATAAAATGTAAAGCTGTGCAATCAGTGGGGTAGTCAGAGTTCTTTTCTGCCTGTGTTAAACTCTTAATTCGTGGGGAAGCTTCCTTATTAAAGTCCAGCGACTGGCAGCTGGGATGAGCCTGGAAACGCTGCTTGGGGCTCGACACTATAAGGAGGCTGCCATCGATATCCGTTGTGTAATTTTCTATTGGCAGGTGGGTGATGGCTGTGATTAAATCTGGGCTTTAGCTTCTGCCATCCGCATTATTGTGTCGGGATTCCCCGAGTCCCGGCTCTCCGGATCCTCTGTCACATTCTGTCATGCCAGCTTTGGGCCCTGCCAGCTGGCCTCGGTACCACAGCATAACACTGACTCCCCACAAGTGGCTGCGTCAAGAACACACACACACGCACACACACACACACTTACTCAACCAGACCTTCTCACCCTTTTCATGCTGTTTTCCCACCATTAATCACCCGACATTTAAAGTGATAGTACAGATCTTTTAAAGTGGTTATGGAGAACTAATATCTTACCTGTTGTAGATAGCTCTCTGAATTACTTCAATTTGGAGAAATAAAATTGAATTCTGAGCGGACTGATGAGCTAGCGGGTGGGCTGGCTGCTCAGAGTTAGAGGAGGGTCTCACCAGGTTTGTAATGTTATTTTTGTTGGTGTAACTGATTACTATAAATGTCTGGGACTCGCAGGTCTCGTCTTGGTGGCCACAGACTGGGACGGCGGCTAAAGGTCAGATGTGCTAAAACAAATACGCTTCCTATCGGTGTCTGACTGGAGTGTTTGTTTAGGAGCAAGGAGGCGAGGAGAGTCACAGGAGCTCTCATCGGCTTTGGCTGAGGCCACTTTACCTCACACACACATAATTGGTCGGCTTCAGGTCGGGTTTGAATCATCTCTGGTTCGTCAACGTCAGAATTATCTCATTTGCCCTCCAAACATTAGCAAATTATTCTGAGGTGATTTGACTTTTGCTGAAAAAACAAAAAGAGGAGTTGTTGATTTCAAATACTTACATAAATATTTAAATTATTTTACTAATAACAAGAAATGCTATCTTTATTTCAAGTAACTAACATATTTTTGGATGCAACAATGGTTAATGATCTGTACTGAGTTAGAAAAAAAAGACGTTTTTCAAGACTAGGAAAATATAAATTTGTGACAACTAAAACCAAAAGATTTGTTTGTCTTTTTTACTTTTACAAGGACAAACATTTAAGAAAATCTGATGTAGTGTTTGTGACTGGACAATAAATTCAATATAAGGTGAGGTATTTAAGAGAGAATTATTCTCAGGTATTACATTATTCAAAGATTAAATTCATAATCGGGTTAACTGGTGGTTTCCTGCAAATCAACATGACTAATGTGCACTAGGCAGCATATAAATCCTGCTGTGTTATTTCTTAGCTCCATCTTCATAAGGCTCAGCTTTCTCTCATCTTGTCTCGTGACCGAGACGTTTTACCGATTTAAAATTAGCCCGTGACACATCAGGTGCGTACAGTACATCACCACCGTACGGAGCTCTTGAATAGCACACCTCATGCTGTGAATGTGTCAATGTTATGAAGTGCTGTCATCTGATCTAATGGGGTCCATGTCAGTGGACAAGCTGTGACCCATGCCTACACACACACACACACACAGAAATGGACATGACAGAGCTTGTGTCACCATGCCTATTTCTGTCTATTGTTTTAACAAAACGGTTTACCCATATGCAATTTGTTCAGTGCCGCATTCGTGACTGAAGATGTATCTGATTACGTTTTTTTTTCCTGCCGTACGACCGTGGCTCACTCGGACACTCGATCTCTTGACAGGACCATTTTCCTTCGTATTCGCAGGGTCCCCGTGGATGGCCGTTCCTGATTCTGTTGACTCAAAAATCAAGGCCAGAAAGTGAAATGTATCGCGGCTAGTCCTTGGCTTGTCTTGTGATTAACACGTAACGCTACGAGCCACCTTGGAACACAGCATCTCCTCACAGATTTAGAAACGCCGGTTGAAAACAGTAATTCGTACACTGGTGAATTGTGTGCGTTTCCATGTATGTGTGTCCAAAAACACTAGATTAGTGCTCAAAGACGGCTTAATTCCAACACTGCCAATGTTTTCCAAGAGGTGGAAAAATAGGTGTTAAAAAACATCATCTTTATGACTGTATTTACCAGTGATGTTGCCCACCTTAAACTTTCTTATTGTTTATCTTTAGGATCCATATCTGTTTACCTTGGTTGTGGGTGAGTCCTTTGGGTGCTTAAAAGGATTTAACCATTGACCTCATCCAGTATTTTCAACTGAAACGAGCGTCCATGTACCACATTTTGCTACGTTTTTCTAATGTTGATGTAAATGATATGTTTTCTCTTGTAGCTGAATAGTCCAAAAGTCACCAGAGTAGTCAGCACATTTCAGCTGTCCTGCCTGAGCACACTGGCAACACGATCACCGCAGAAGGTAACGCCTTCAAAGCGAAGGGTAGCTGTGCGTGACATTAGCACACCGAAGCTGTGATGTACGTGGCGCCCACAATCTTTTCCAACAACATTTAAAACATTCAGGAGTGGGACTGAAGAAAGAGAGGCTCCAGAAGTTCCTGGATTTTCACAAAATTTGAGGCTATTTAGAGGTTTTCTGAAGGACCAAGACTTGAGTTCCCCCCACACTATTTATTAAATGTAACTCCTTAAAACACAGACTTTTCCCTAATTTTTTTCCTTTTTTTATTGACTTATTCTAGGTAAACCGACCCTGTTTCCAATAAAAGAGTAAACTCTGATGACAACCATGCCTTTGTAAATAAAAAAGGTTAATATTTGCTAGTATATAAATATAGTAAAATATCTGAAGCAGCAAAAAGATTGCACAAAATAGATTAGACATCTTTTTTTAAGAAGAGTGACCAAGACATCCCATACTATAAACAAAAGTTCATTTCAATAACATTTTCTTGTGTATTATTAGTTGCAGATTATTATCTGTATGTATGTGGTTTATTATCATGTTTGTTATGGGAAATTCTGTGGAAATTGTCCACATTCCCTTTGCTGACAAATGTGAAGTTACCCAAAAACCTATATTTTCAGTGTCTAAAAAATTAAAAAGGTAAGATAAACTATTTTTAAGTACATATAATTCATTATGCTCTGTTTCTTGGCTACTGATCCTGTCCAGAATCCATATATTTTACTTGACCAATCAGGTAAGATTTTGAGAATAGATGATGGCGTTCACATTTTTACAGTTGTGTTGCCGAGCAGAAAATCTTCTATCCCAATATTTCTGAATGAACGTGCAAGTTTTTGAAAGAAAAAACAACTTTTTTTTTTTTTTACCTTAAACCTGTTCATTACAAGTCTTTTCCATCAGCAATTCGGATGTTAGAGTCAGCCTTTTGTGCAGCAAAAACTGTTTCCAGCAGACTTATTCCTTACCATCCATCCATCCATCCATCCATCCATCCATCCATCCATCCATCCATCCATCTTCATTACTTGCTTTTCTGCCCTGGTTGCTGGTACCTATCTGCGGCGGGGGACACCCTGGACAGATCACCAGTCCATCAAAGCGTCACATAGAGACAAACGTGACAGAACCATTCATGCTTTCACTCACACCTAGTGAAAATATAATATTATTTCAGGAATTGGGATTGTTAAAATTTTATGAGTTGGTTGATTATTATGTTTTGCAGATTATGTATAAGGCTCAAATTAAATTTCGTTAAGAGAATAAGTAATTATAATCTCAAGGGACTAGAAATATTCATAAAACCTAAAATTAGAACAAACTTGAAGGATAAATGCACTTCAGTCAGAGGTGTAAGATTATGGAATGGTCTGGATTATGATTATAAAAATGCTGGTTCAATTAATTCATTTAAGAGAATGATAAAAGTTCATTTGTTAAAAAACTATGAATTTGTATAATTTGTATTGTAGGAGTTACTGTTTGAGGAGTTGAATTTTCGTTTTTGTTTTATTTGATGTTATTTGATTATTACCACTTTTGAAATTGATATTATTATTATTATTATTATTATTATTATTATTATTATTATTATTATTATTTTTTTTTTTTTAAATAGGGGCAGATATTATAAGATTTTTTTCTTCTTCTGCTACCTTTCATTTTTTTTGTTTGATTTGCATTTTTTTTTGTATGTGAATGTTTTGTTTTTTTTAAAATGAAAATTTAGAGTTACCAGTTAACCTAACATGGATGTTTTTGGTTTGTGGGAGGAAACCAGAAAACCCAGAAAAAAAACCCCATGCAAGCATGGGGTCCTGTTCCCAACTCCATGAAATAATTTGATGGCCCAAACGAGTCCTTGGATTTGCATCAATATCATGCCTAGTTCAGATTATCTTAAAAAAGAAAAACTACAACAATACAAACACAAGAGCAAACAACCCCTCTGGAAAAATCACATCTCTGAACATAATTTATGTGTCGTCTGAAATGGTTCTGTATGATTTGAATTTCCGTGTTATTCAAACCCAAACACTCCAAAAACTCCTGCACCGCCTGTGTCTGGGATGCAGCGAGTCCCAACGGTGGAAGCCACATTAAAGGTGAGCGTTGTTATTCTGCCTCCAGTCCTGCTAGACTCATCAGTTATCCTCTATGGCTTCCAGGATGTCTGCCATCCCCTTCCCCTCCCTCCTGTTTGTTTTAAGAAAAAAAAAAAAAATCCTGTACTCTCAAAATGAGCGCTCGGAGTGGGTGTGTCTGACACAAAAGTAAAAACATATCTTTCATGTCCAAATAAATCTGACAAAGAAATGCTTTATGAACTGCCACCTGAAGGTAGTCCTAGAGCCACAGTGAGGAAAGTGGCCATAACGTTTAATCCAATTGGCTTCCTCCCTCCAGAACAGTCTTAGCAGATGGTAGTCTGTAATATGAAAGTTATTCACCCACTCACTACTGCAGTGTGTCTGTTATATCACCATGTCCTGTTATTCTTTATGGGTTCCATAGGCACTAAAGAGGAGAGAAGTTATTTTCTTTTCATTACTTTGCTCTCTTGGGGGACTGGGAGACTTGGTCCAGCTCTTCCCTTTCAGTCCAGAAATTCTTTTCAATTAAAGGCCTATCCTTCCAGATGGTAGAAGCATTAGGCCAGCGCTCTGCTGATGTGCTGTCCCTGCAACCGATGGACAGCCATTTCATTTACCAGGCAGTAAATCTTAAGGCACCTAATGCCCTGCTGCGCAGGCAGCCAGAATCCGACAACTCACACCAGCCAGAGGACGGCGTTCCGCACCGAGCTGAACTTTTACCGTGCAGATGTCCGCGCTCTCTCAATCACAAATGTATTGTCTTTGCCATGGATCAATTAAAAGGATGAGGTCTAAAAAAAGGGCCATTTGTAAAATGGACATCCTCTTAGAACTGAAACAGCAGCAGAGAGCATTGGAAGCGTGAATAATTTATCCCGAAACCCTATCACAGTGTTTGTATCAGTTTCCATCATAAAGCTTGGCGAGGGAGAGGAGGGGATACATCAGCAAGCGTGACAGGCTCTGCAGGGAGGGTACAGTAGAAGGTTCTTCTGGACAACCACATACACATAAATCCATTTTCTGTTATCAGAGGAAGAGGATCTGAGGAAATGGTGCAGTGAGAGAGGGGGACTGGGTAAACTCATACACATTTAAAATATCACTTTTTATTAAATGTTTCTTTCATTGTGAGAACAATAAATAATCCGTGCTATAAAGGGAAAAGTTTGGTAAATGTTTTTTTATTATGTTAAAACTGTCAATTGAAGGATGGAGTGTCGGAACAGCTAATAAAATCATCGGTCTTGGATGTTTTTGTTCTTCATTTACAAAAGATAGGCAAAATTTTCAGAGTGAATCTTTGTTTAGCTTTTATTTATACAACTGTTAGATTCCTTTTTTTTGTTTGTTTGAAAAAGTACACTCATTTCTGCTTTCCTGTGTTGTGATTGGAGTTGTTTTAAGAATCCCATCCAGCAATCCATTTTCATTACTACAACAACCAAGATATCTGCAGCAGGTAAGATATTATTGTTCATAACGTTCCCAGAGAACCCCACTTTAAAAGATCAGAACTAATCAGGGGCATCTGCAAGAGCGTGAATGTCTTGAATTTCCTCACAAGTTGCTGAAGTGTGCAGTTTTGTTGCACGAATTTTGAACATGCTTCAAAAATTGATGTGACAAATTTTCTCTCAAAATAGAAGTTGATTTGTTGTGGGTGTCTTGAACTCATCTCAATTTAATTTCAATATTTCTAGAGCACCAGAGCTGCATTTTGACATCTGTGGAAGCTGCTGTGTGACAGAAAACATCCAAGACTTGAGCCCTGAATGTCCAAGTCTAACCACACCAACGATGAATAATAATGCCAAGGTACTTAAGACAGGTATGATGTTGGCAACAAAATATTGTGCATGGCCTAGAATACAATATTACAAGTCTTGCACACAAAAATGAGGTGTGACTTTCAAATATTGGATGCGCAAAACGTGTCCGAAGAGCTTCCTGGTGACTTATCTGCGGACACTAAATGAACATTCAGTGATTCTGTAATTGAAAATCTGCTGATTTCCTCCCAGTCTCGAGTCGCCAACTACATCCCATCAGCTGCAGCTCAGTAAGCTACCACCCTGAACATTTCTAAAATATCCCATTAAAAAGTCTTGGGGTGTGAGTGAAAAGCAGCTAGTCTGAACTCCCATCAGCCCAGTCTTGGCCTGTAACTCCCACTGTTCCCAGCTGCTGGAGGAAGAGGAGAAACCTGGGACTGATTGACTTCTGCTGCCAGCAGACCCACTGTGATCTGAGACTAAAGTATAAGCCAAATCTCGTCTCTCCCACAGGAAAGTGACGTTTTATTCAGGAGTGAGACGAAGTCTGGTTTAAGAGGGAGGCAGGGTGTTAGGCGGCTGTTTCTTTTACCCACCTGTAGTTTAACAGGAAGGTTGGGATATTTGAGGACATCCCACAGACTGAAGAGACCTGGGCAAAACACCAGCATCGATCATTTTCACACATTGTTCTTTTGTGGTATTTGTTTGCAGTTACTGTTTTCATTATCCAGATGTCCAGGTTTCTTTAATTTGAAGGGACTGTGAAGTCCTGGGTAACTTTAAAAACAGATTTTCTTATTTGTTTGTGCCTCAGATTCAGGTTTTGGTGATGAAAAATAGTCTTTAAAATGTTTTGTAAAGTGTACATTTTTTAAATCTTTGTTTCTGGTGGATCTAAGTAGGTATGAAGATTTTCTGAAACAATGATGGAGCAGCCTGTTTTACACCCATTATCACTTTGTGCTCCAAAAATCCATCAAACAAAGAGCTGATTTTGGAATGAGTAGTGTTTTTATTAACGTGTTGACAAAGAAAAAAATTAATTATACAAATAAAACCTATGAATTTCAAAAATATCTAGAGCAGTGCCTGTGAAGCCATAATTTCACAAAAAAATTATTTCTTTACTGATTTTAGAAGGTCTGGAGAGAAAAATACTTAACAAAATCTGGTTTTGTAAACTGAATTTGCAAATGCAACTCTGGCTTCGTCATGTTGGGTGGAGAAGGAGGCGAACCCAGAGCGCAGACCCATTTTCAAAAAAGGAAAAAAAACCTAATTTATTTACAATAAACACAAAACAAAGGCTGACATGGCAGCAAAACTTAACATAACAGAATCCAGGAACAAGACACAAGACGAGAGGGACAACCAGACAGCACATGAAGCAACAACAGACCAGCAAGGAGATGATCGGATTTTAAAGACAGAAGGTAATTAGGGGAAGTGGGCACAGGTGAGATGATTACAAAGCTTGGGGCAGGTGTAGATGGGCGTGGCAGGTAAACAAGAGATAGACTGAGGAGAAGTGAATGATGACAGAGGCACAGAGAACAAGACAAAAAGTGAAGACAACAATAAACCCAAACCAAAAGAAACCAGAAACACTAAATACAAAAAGAAACACAGTAAAACTGAATCCTGACAGGCTTCAGTCTGCTTGTTTAGGGCCATTCCTATTCAGTTTTAGTCTTTTGCTTGCCCATGAAACAAAATATCTAACATGGGAAAAAAACAGTCTGGGAACAAATGCTAAAAAAAAAAGTGCAGAATCTGAGATGAGTTCACCAGTATCCGATGTAGACGATCCATTCACTTACAAATAACAGCAATGACGAAACATCTAAGTTTGAGAAACTAATTAGATATGCCTGCAGTCTGAGCAAAGCTGTGCAGTTTCTGTAAACTTTTTTATAAATATGCCTGTCTTTTTTTTAAATCCTGGGATGTTTGAAGTTTTCTTGTTTCAGTAATACTGTACAAACTTTAACACACTTTCTAGGACTGTTATTAAGGTCAGTCTGTCGTCACACAGACATTAGGAATGGGCAGGGTGTCCATTTAAGCTCAACTGTGGATATTTGACACACAGCTCCTGTGGGGAAATCCTGTAACGACATGGATTCAGAACTCCAACGTGTGTGTGAGAACAGTGTGTCTGATTCCTGCTTCTCCATGTTTTGTCCCAATCTGTCCTACATGTAACATATGAGACTGGTCTCTGTATTTTCTTTTTTTTTTTTTTTTCCCTTGCAGACGAAGAGTTTTGAGGGTGAAGTGTCATTTTTCAACATCCATAAATAGAACGTGCAGAGCATGTCCCAATGGAGGTGAATGCATATCATGTTAGCAGGGCTGAGTAGGTGCTAACCTGCTGCTGGCAACCTCCACGCTAAACAATACTTGTTACAGAGAAACACAGAAATTGGATCACTGTTGTGTGAAAAGTGAACTAATGTTATGTGGAGTAAAACACAAGAAAGTGTAACGCAATCTAACGCTTATTGTTGTCAAGTGCTGGTTCCCTTGACAGAATTAGGTTACAAGAAAGTGAATAGCAACATGGATGTTTTAAGGTTGGGATGGGAGTGATTAAAAATAATGGAAAATTATCAACTTCAATAAAAATAAATGAATTTCATTTCAAATGCTTAAATTAAAAACTTTGAAATGACCAGAGACATTGCTTTTGAAAAGCACTTGGAAATATAGAGAAACATGGAAATATACACTATTACAGTTATTAATATAGTTATTCAGAGTTTTCCTTTAAGCACAACCAGTTATTTCTCATGAAATAATGCTGCTAAATGCTTGTTTGTGCTGCTAGAAGCATTAGCATAGCTCCACATTTTACCAAACAGAGCTAAACTGTGTTAATATTGGCACAAGTGGAGAAAAACATGCCAGTAAATTGACCACTTAAATATGTTATACCTTTTTTCAAATGGACAGTTTTTATTTTAATTAAATCTTTGACATCTGGAATAGGCTCCAGTGTAATTAGCTCTTAGTTTGACTCTATGAAAATTTCTGTTTTTCCAAACTGAGATTGTTCTGACTGCTGATAAATAGACCGATTAGAGGTAAATACTCCACTCAACCCCTTTGAAAGAAACAATTCATTTGAAGTGGACAAAACGCTAAAAGCTCATATATTTGTCTTTCAACAATCTGGATTTGTTGCTTAAAGTAAAATCTTAGACACATATTTGATAGCACCCTTGGTTTTCTTTCTGACGTATTGCTTCTTCCTGCCAAATCTTTTGATCTTGTCTATTCTTTACTGCTTCAATCGCTTCAGAGCTTTAAATTTCAGGCTTAGCCTCGTGGTTAGTCAGGTTACAAATGTGTAAAACTTTCATGCATTAGGACAACCTCAATTACAGAAACCGCAACAAAGCTTTTTTCAAAAGAGCAGGCACAGCAGCATTTTCATCTTTTGACACGGTACACGCCCGGATATATACCTGAGCTTGTAAGTCAATTGCAAAACCAAAGTTTATCTCCAGGCGTCGAACAAGCTGCCTGAAAAACCACCAACAAGTCGGCGTCCTTTCGGAACACCCCCCATCAGTTAGGAGTCAGTGCTATCAACATGAAGACGTGATAAGTAATAAAGTCTTGGCTAACTCGACGTGCCCTGCAGTCACACATAAGCCTATTGTTGTCAGGCTCTTCTGAAGCCTGGAAAAAATATCAAAGTGTTGGACAGAGATGTAAATTATTAGAGTTTGGCTGAGAGACAGAAAAACAGACAAAATGGGAGAAAGATGAGGTGAAAAAGATGAACCTGGCATTTTAAGAAGAAATAGGTGTGTATATGCGGTCTCTTCCCGTTTCTGATGGGGTGAGGCATGGGTGTGGGGACTCAGATATTAGTGTCATAAAAGTATGACAACTTGACAAGGCAGGATCCATTTTAAGCTTTACAGGAAGGATCAGGGTGCTCACAAGCCCTGGCACATGGGTGAAGCAAACAAGCAATACGGTTGCGTACTCGTGCACATATGGACATGCTCAGGAATGCGTGTTCGTATCAAACGGCCTGCTGCGAGATCAACTTGTTCAGAAGCCGAGCAGACAAGACAAGATGGATGCCAAAGAACTACAGTTATCCATTAGAAACGAGCCTGCCAAATCACCATCGTCTGTCTAACAGACCGGGGGGGAGAGGAGAATATGAAAGGCAGCAGAAGAGTGTCGGGTCTAGCTGAAGCCTGTGCTGCTCCCCTGTTCCCAGCCAGCGCAGGAAATGAAGAAATAGGATCACATCAAAATATGCAAGCCCTATCATCCTGAGTACACCTTTTCAAAGGCCACACACAAACCAACGCTGGGTTTAGCATTTGGCTAGATGAAGCTGTTTTTATTTCGCTTGTTGAGAAACTTGTTGGGAAAAGGAGCAAGAAGTGTAACGATTGTTGTGCAATAAACCAAACACACGACAAGAGTTAAGCCAGACATGTAAGGCAACACGAGACTTTTCTAAAAGTCAATTATAAAATCACGTTTTTCCTTAACTTCACCACGTTGAAATCTAAATCTGACTGGGTGGTAAAACCTATTCAAAACCTGATCAAAATATAAAACAGTTAGAAACAAAATGAGATGTAAAATGAAGCTGAACAACACGTAAAAGTAATTCATGATGGACACTTGTGTCTTCAGGTAAAAATTACAATTTTCACTACCACCCCTCCAACCTTCTAATTAAGAAGTTGTTACTCTCTAAAGCTGGACAAACTGTTTTTAGTCTCTCCATAAAAACCAGAACTAACATGAAACAACAGATTTCCATGCATATTTTTGGTTACTGCTGTGGAACCAAGAAAATAAAGAGGATTTTTGCAAAAGACTTAGAAAAAAAGACTTGTTAAACACATGCTCAACGCTGCAAACTGACTCCCAACAAATGCAAATACGCACCTGCTTCGAAATAAAACAAGTTGTTTCTCTCGTGTTTTGAGTGATTTACATTCTCAGCAGGAATCTGATGGGTTTGAGAAAAGTTTGAGGAAAACAGAGTGTTACAGATGGGTGGGAGCACATGCATCGAGACATAAATATATCACTCAGAAGATCTGTGAGAGGAGGAAGCTGCATGCAGCGGAGCAGGGGGGGCTGTTTTCCTCTTGGTGAGCAGTGATTACTGTTGGCTGAGGGCCACCCTGCCTGCAGCTAGCAAAACATTATCTATGGCTCAGTGAATTCGCTTTTATTTGGTTTGTTCTTTAACTTTTAGGCCGAGAGCTGCTCCGTTTTCATGACCGAAACTAACACTCGCAGGCCTTAGAGCCTAAAAATTTTATAAATTACACCTTTATTTTGAGCTTTGTGCTCTTTGGGTGATGTTATCAATTATAAACAGGTGTGATGTTGTGGATCATCTGCGCTATAATCGACACCCAGGCCCCTGATTAATTTAGTGTCATTAAGAAAGACTCTCCCAGTCCGTCGCACACATGCAAAGAACTTTTATTATGATTTATAATGGTTCCCTCACTTTATCAAGTCTGATTCATTTAAAAGGTGTTATTTGCAAAGTATGAAATCAACCGTAAAAAAAGAAAATGGTTGAGTTTGAAAGAGTTTATTCAAGTAGTTTTCCAGATATGTTCGATTCAATTCTGAAACGCGGGTCCACACTAAATGTAAACAAAGCACTTGGCTAAATCTGCCCCAAACCACGTGGAAGCTTCTTATGACTGACCTACATGAGGCTGGCTGGAATCTATAGGTAAACAAATATGTTCGGTAAGTTTAATTTATGGTTTGTTTTCTCACACTTCGTCTGTTTCTGTTGGTAAATAAACACTTGTGGTAATTGGAACAAATTTTGCTTACAAATTTTTAATTTAACCCTCCTGTGGCCTTCAGGTCAAATTGACCCAAAGTTACAAGGGCTTCTTTATCTCTCTTTGTCCCTCTTTCCATTAGGGCTTTAAGAGGGTTTAGGACATGTTGATATAAGAAAACTATTGCTTACTTTATAAATTTATTTTTTGTTTGGTATTCATGATTTGGCAATGGATATCTTTTAAAGAGTGTTGTAAATCTGTAGTTATTGTAAAAAAAAAAAGGATTTTGTTTTCATTGTAGGTCCTTTAAATGAAGACATTTATGCCTAAATGTAAAAACAGACTCTTATCAGCTGGGCTTCAGTCGTCTCTTTTCCAGTTTGAGATGCGGGGAGCTCATAAAGAGGCAGAGAGTGAAGATCCGGGTGATGTAATTTGCTCTTAGCGTCAGCGTGGAGCAGCCCGGTGATTTAGCGGGAGTGTGCTGAGGACATGACAAAGACTAATTGCTTTCATTAATCACGTTTTGCCGGGCCCATTCCGAGGTAAACTAATAGAAATCCTCTTACCTGTCAGGACGCCAACCATTGTGCGCCCGGCAGGCAGTCACAGAGGGAGGAGAGGGGCGGCGGGGGGAGGGGGCAAAAAGGTGCAGGGAAAGAGTGCAGCCGAAGGAACAGGCAGGAAATGAAGCTCTAACTACAAATAAACCACGTCTTTGTCTAGACAAATCTCTTTTCAAGCCATAATGCTCTCTGAAATGTGTTAATGTCATGTAAAGTCTTTCAGGGGGCTGCAGAGCTGAGGAGAAGCCAAGCACAAATGTGGCTTGGGAAGAAAGGCTCTTTTCCAGCATAAAATACCAAATCAAATTATTCCCCTGGTCCAGCTGCCAGTGGCGTCGGGGAAAGGGAGAGAGGCTTTGGGCCTTAATACCTTTGTGTGTGACAGGGGCCATTACTGAGGCCCCTTTATGGAGGAGCACAACAGAGACGTCAGGACAGGCCGATCTCTGCAGACAGATGGAGGGAAAGACAGACAGTGCAGAGATAGAGGAGAGTGCATTCCCTGGGAAGCCTGTAAATAGCCTGCAGCGGTGAAGTACTTTCACCATCACTTTGTACTTAAAATGGAGTACTCAGAAGGACTGACTGGGATCTTTATGAAAATATGAATATAAACAGCTTTTGAGTTGGCATTTTGTACATTTAGAAAGAGCTGCACTGGGTAAAAATTTGATGCTTCCTTTAAGCATTTGAGCATCTCAGAGAGTTAATAATTACAAATTTATCTGATTAGAACTGATTCTATCAACCCCAATTGTTCAATCACCCAATTTATCCTCCTGCAAATAAAACTGGTCATAGTTTTGTGCTTTTATGATATAAAAAAAACACAATTTTCTTATTTATTTTAATTATAGTGGCCATTATTAACATAATGCAGATCAAAAGTTACGCCTCAACAAACTAGTAATTAGTTTAATTTATGGTATAGAATGAGTGTGGTGGCCATGAAGGGCAAAAAACTACGGTGGCTCTGAGGTGCAAAGCACTACAACATTAACAAAAACACTACAACATTAACAAAAACACTACAACATTAACAAAAACACTACAACATTACCAAAAACACTACAACATTAACAAAAACACGTTTCTCTGCCAAGGCCCTAACTGCTTCAGACTTGGAGACCATGTTCAAACCGGATCTCAGCCCAGTAGGAAGCAATAGGCGGCAAAAGGAGGGCAAAACAATGGTCTTCTGGGCAATTATTTGCTTGATTGCGAAGGTTAGTAAGGGCACATTGTGTTTTATTCTAAAATTGTTCATTTTGTTGATTATTGGGAGGAAAGCAGAACTAAAAATATCATTTGTGCAATGCATTATCTATTAACTAAATTGTTTATCATCTTTCAGAGAAAACAACTGCAGTGTCTGTAGAGGAAGTGCTGATGTTTGCCACAGGTCTAACAGCAATTCCACCTGCAGGCATGACGCCATCTCCACATTTGGAGTTCTTGAGTGATTCACCATTTCCAGTGGCAAACACTTGTGCTAACATACTTAAGCTGCCACTTTTGGAAAGTTATGCCACTTTTAGGGACAACATGGACTTTGGGATACAGAATGCTCCAGGATTTGGATGCTACTAAGACTGCTTCAGACTTGGAGACCATGTTCAAACCAGATCTCAGCCCAGTAGGAAGCAATAGGCAGCAAAAGGAGGGCAAAAAAATGTAAATGTTAAAAAAAAAACTTGTTTGTTTTGCTAAACCGTTTTCCTGTTCTTTTGTTTCTTACAAGTAAAGCAATTTAACACAAATACTCAAAACTTTGTTATAATGTTTAATCCACTTGTTGCTGTTCACAATAACAATGATGATTCATTTGAGCAGGACAGGAGACAAACTATTAAGAGATTTGATTCTGGTTGTTTGTGTCTACAGCCTTGCTATGTGATTGAGCAAGAAATACAGTTCCATAGCTGACTCCCAGTTTTGTGGCTGCTGTTGTCCATGTTGTTGCATGGCTTGCAGTAGGTATTCCTCAATGTCTTTATCGCCACACAACTCTGTCACCTGACTTGCTTCTGGGAAAACATCCAGATCACTGTCCTCAACAGGAAATCCACAATCTCTTGAACCGTATCTGAAAAAGTCAGAATATAATTTATAATAGAATTGTGATGGATATTTTCTATACTTAGTACAAGTACTTGGAATTGTCAGATTTTTCTTTGCTGGTTACATGACCCAGTATAAGTGAGCACTATCAGTGATGCCTTATGCAGTGTATCACAAAAGTGAGTACACCCCTCACATTTCTGAAGATATTTCATTATATCTTTTCAAAATGACACGTTAACACAATGAAAAGTAGTATGCGTACAGCTTATATAACAGTGTAAATTTATTTTTCCTGCAAACTAACTCTACATACAGCCATTAATGTCTAAACTAAAGTGAATAAGTCCTTTGTGAAAATGTCTATATTGTCAATATTTTGTGTGGACACCATTATTTACCCAAACTGTCTTAACTCTCCTGGGCTTGGAGGATGTCCCAAAGATGTTCTATTGGGTTTAGGTCTGGAGACATGCTTGGTTCGTCCTTCACCTTTAACTGCATCTTCTTCAATAAGGCAGTGGTCATCAAATGTAAGTGCATAGAGGTGCTCTTACATTTGTGATACAAAGCTATAGGTTTTTTGTACATATATAATAGATATCCTAACTTGTGCTAACAGCACTTATGCATTATTATGTAATGTCAAGCATTATTTTTATTTGTGAAAATGTCAATTACCTGTGAGGCAAGAGATAGAGTTCGTTTGGAATCCCCCCAGGACATGATGCAAGTCTGCTTGGTCGGATCCTGTGGTTATTCCAGAGATCTTTGCATTCATCCAGGTCTTTCTGCAGAACTTCGGTGAAGCAGAATCTGAGCAAGCACTGGTGCTCATGGCTTCCGTTGAAGTTTCCAGAGTCTCTTAAATCTCCAAACAAGTCCATCCAAAACTGAGACCTGAGGATACATTGAATTAGAAACGGTTCTGTTCTTTTTCATATGAAAATGATTAAACGATTGTCTGTCCTCCATGTCCATAACATTGAATATTAATGTATTTGAAACTGAATATCATGTTTCAAATACATGAAATATTAGTTTGTATTGTTCCCACATACAAACTAAAACTTTGTATAGCATCTGAAATATTCTAATTTGGAAACAAAATATTTGCTAAAGCATTATGAAAATATATGTTTGAAACAAATTCAATATGGCATGTTAACTGGCAACCGACAGCCATGTGACTGCCAAATTCTTAGGCACTTTATATGGAGTTGCCATGACAAAAATAAACAAACCACTAGCTTAGAACTTGCTTTCACCTCATCACAAATTTATAAACAGTAAATAGTACGTTGCTCCATTACGATTTTTGAGTACCCACCTCTGTGTAATACTAAAATTAATATCACTGAAATGTATTGTAGTAATTACTGCCGAACTAGCAAAATTTGCTTAATAGCTTACATGTATGTTACTAAAGCTACCAGAACCTTGTTTTTTTAAACGAATGCTTTACAAATCCGTTTTATCTCAGACTGTATGCTTCTATGGATTTCAGACCATGATCAGCTTTAGCTGTACTTCACATTTAAAAAACACAAATGTACCCACCTTCCTCTTCTGAAAAAAGACCACCATGACTCGATGCGTTGATTCCCTGTGGATGATCCGTAACTGTGGCTTAATGATCCAGCATAATAATCCGTATGCGCATGGCGAAGGGCACACTGTATTGCTGCCAGAGTCCCGTTCTCTGTGCCGAGGTCTGTTCGTAGTCTCATTGGTATCACTCCAAGACTCTTGACACAGTTTATATAATGCTGGGCAATGACAGAAGGATTGTTGTTTGTTGACCCGCAAACAAGCCACATCATTCTTCTCGAAAAACCATCAATGCATCCTGAGATGGCCAAGCCAAATGGCTTCAGTTTATCGTAGCCATCTACATGCCATATGTAATTGGGCCCCATAGAATGATACGTGCGTCTTGTAAACCTCCTGCGAGTCCTCAGAGCGATGCCTTGAGGATTCAGCTGCCTCAGCAGTCTCATTACAACATCACGTTTGACACGCAGGTTGTGTTTTTGTTTGAGAATTTGCCACATGGTCCGATAGCCAAATAATTGCCCTGGTCCTCTCAGCTCGGTCATAATGGCACGCCTCACTTCAGGGAGTGGAGAGTAGTTACCTCTTCTATGCAGTCCTGCTTCTTTCAAATGATTTTTTAGTGAACGCATACTAACTGACACTTCGTGGTTGGTCCGAAGCATGTCCAGTATTATCTCATACGTATGCCCTGCCTCAAAATACTGTTGAATAGCAGAAGCAAGGTTTGGATCACCTAGAACGTTCATGTTTCTAAAAAACACGTGAAAGAGTAACTTCCGGTTAAAAAGTAAAACGAGCTGTCGTCCAATCAGCGATTGGACGACAGCCAATCAGAGGTCTCCCACTGGGACCTACCTTTTCC